>NW_027397065.1:67843526-68089328 GCF_003265705.2 Callorhinus ursinus | reverse complement strand
GGGGGGGGGGGGGCTGTTAAGGCACATAAGTAGTGTGCATAAAGTCCCCAACTACCAACAAAGCACAATTTCATTAAGTACAGGAGAGATGGATAAGAAACATTCAAATGATACAAGGGCTCATTCTGAGTGACTATTATTTCACTTGTGTATCTTTTGTCTTCACCCTTGGCAGAGGGGGTGGGGGTGGGGATGGGACTCTTGGTCATTTGTTTCCTCCCTGGAGTTGACTATATTATGGGCATTTTACTCAGTGAGGAACTGAAATCAATCACACCCCCCAAAGTATAGAGCACGCCGGGACGCTGAGCTGGGTAGCTTCAGAGCCTGTTGCTTTTCCATCAGACCGGGCTAGCCTTTATAGACCTGGCCGCTTCTGTCATTTACCAGGGAATTGCCTGTAATGACCGACATAAAAGTGTGGACATGCAGGTGTAAAGTAAGGCTTCAGGTCCGTGAGCCCTTTGCAGTGAAGCTCTAGAGGGAACAGTGGCAACAGAGCCTCCTCCAGCCAGTTGCCAGGGACCAAGGACACCTGATGGAGTGGGTAGAACACGCCCGGGGCTTCACCGCCTTAGCACAGATGGCCTCCCTGGGAGCTGCCCCTGCCCGGTTTCTTTCCAAGTGGAGTGTCCACTTTCCACCCCAGGGGTCTATAAGCTGTGGGCACAACAGTCCCCAGGGATTTGGTTCGGCTGGTGTAGGTCGCTTGCTTGGCACTGTGGGAAGTACATCTGCATACATAGTGTGTGGATGAGGAGCCTTGCTGAACCAGCTCCCTCCCAGCCAAGCCTCTCCGGGCTCCAAGGGAATCACCAACCAGCTCACCCAGGGTGGCTTTTGGGGTCAGTCCTAGGGATAGACGAAGTCTCTCTTCTAGTGGAAAGGCAGCAGACTTCTCACATTTTGCTGGTAGATCAGCTTCCTGCTGACCATCCAGTGTCAGGAGGCACAACTCCTCTCTCCTGTGATTAACTGGATCAGCTGCAAGGGCCTGGGATCTCATCAAGGCTCTACCATGTATGGGCCACCTAGGCTTGGGGGAGTTTCTTAGCTTCACGGAGTGGTTTTATATATAAATTGAGAATAATAACTGTGCTTCCCACTCAGATTTGTTGCCAGGCTTACATGAAAGAATGCACATAAAGCCAATGACACGATGACCCGCAGCAAATGATGTAGTAAAACAATGGTGGCCAGGAGTCAGAGACTGGCAGAGTGCGAGCAAATGGGATGGGTGGTTTTGTGTCCTCACATTTGCCTCCTCTGGAGGCTCCTCTCAGTTCTGGATTTTAGGGAGGTGTGGATAGCACTGGTGTAGCCCCCTTCCATGGTCCTGTGACTGCATTAGACAGGAATTATGAACACATGCAGTCTTGACTGAATGGGTTTATGCATTTGCTGACTCTTACTCTTCCTATATAGAAAGCCGTCTACACACAGAATTGTAAAGGGCTCCCCAGTTAGTTAGTGCTGATGAAAGTCAGGCTTCCTCCCTTGGCTGAAGGTGACAAGCAGAAGGGCCTGGAGGGAGGTCAGCTCCAGGCCGGTGGAGGGTCTGCTTTTTTGAGAAAGGCAAGGCAGGGTAGGGAGGGATGGACACAGGCTCCCGCAGGGTCTGGCCAGGCTTTATCACTCTCCATTTGTTCCTGTTGTTGAACATCTGTCTTCCTTGGCCTGAGGAAGCAAGACCCTGCCAAAACAGAATGGAACCAGAGACCACAATTAGGTAGTTTCACATGTAAGATGCTACTTGTTTATTTCTTGAGCAACAGAATGTGGAAGAAATTGGGAGCTTCTGGGAGTGCTGAAGCTCTCTCTTAATTATGACCTTAAGGAATAGCTAGTTTTAGTTCCTTGAATTTTTGTTTCTTTATCTATATAAATATAAAGACTTGTGTTGACCCCTACTTCTTAGAACAAGGAAACTAAATGTTCTCTCTTTTTTTTTTGCTGGGCCCCAAGGTTGATGTGGAATGTGGGGTGAGGAGAAGGGAAAACCCAGCAGGAATGCTTTGACTATTTTACTTATTAATTTTCTACTAAAAATTGTCTTCATGAATATTCCTGGACAGATACTATTCTTATTTTTTAAAAAATAGTTGGATAATTTTTCTAGTTTTGCCCAAGCACTGGTGTGTTGCCAGTTCAGAAAAGAGAATGGGGAGTTGGAGGCAAAAGCTGATCTTCTAAGAACTTTGTACTTGCCAAGCATCTGATATATGCATTTGGGTTAACGGCTATCAGAAGAAGTGACTTTACCTAGATAGTTTGAGTTTCTCTTGATTTTGCCTGTTTAAAATCTGAGAAGTTAGTACTTGCCCTCAATCAACCTTCAGTGCCTTCACAAGGACAGACAGTGTTAGGGAATCCACATGCCCACATCTGTCCTCCTGGGAGTTTTTTTTTCTTTAAACACACATACAATTTACCTATTTAAAATATACAATTAAATGGCTTTTAGTATATTCAGAGCTGTGCAAACATCATCACTCTCTAATCTTAGAACATTCTCATTAACCCAGAAAGAAACCCTGTACCAATTAGCAGTCACTCCCCCATTCCTCCCAATCTCTTAGCCCCTGTCCACCACTAAGCTAGTTTCTGTCTCTATAAATCTCCAATTCTGGACATTCCATATAAATGGAATCATACAATATGGGGTGTTTTGTGACTGGCTCCTTTTACTTACCTAGTGTAATGTTTTCAAGATTCATCCATGTTTTGGCATATATCAGAGCTTCATTTCTTTTTATCACCAAATAATTAAGAGTCAGTTGTAGGCTCTACCAACTGAGCCAGCCAGGTGCCCCATTTTTTTAATATTTTAAAGCAGTGTTTAAATGTGTCTGTTTTAATGAGGCAAAATACAAATAAAAACAAATCAGTGAAATGCAGCAAAATAATCAATACATCTTTAGCATGTGATATTTATTCAACATTGAGTTATGCCACTTCTTACAAGCTTAGTTATTCATAGGACCATGCCACATCTTCCTACAAATGACAGATTGGTCAGGGTTAACTTGATGAAAACAGCCACAACTCTTAAAAATCAAGGAAAAGCTTATTTACTGAACAATCATTCAGTTAAATATTTACTGAGTGATGACTATGGACAAGGGTAGTCATGGTTGACATCAAGAAAATTTAATAGACTTTTCTTTAACTCAAGCAGTAGAGGATGAATAATGTTATTAGAGAAGTCCAGATAAAGAATTCTGGGCACAATTACCTGAATAAAGCTAAGGCTAGAAAAGAAGCAGTACATGCTAAATGTTGCTGCTTGTCTTTTAAATTAGCCTATGAAACTATACTAGTGAGTCTGCCTTTACCTACAGGAGTAGGTCTGGTGAGCTCCCCTTTCCCCTTTCTTTTTCAATGGATGAAGGAATGCAAAGCAAACCTTTCTACCACCTCACAGGTATTCTAGCTTAAGCGTAAGTGGTTTGATCACCTCTCCCCTTCTACACCTAAACCCCAAGGATGCTGGGGCTGCTCTTCTTCCTCTTCTAAGCCAGGTAATGGAATCTTCATCCGTGTTTTGGCCTGTATTTTCCTCCTCTGGGGTTGAGTTCAGTCTACCACTGACAGATGTTTGCTTCTTCCAACCCAGCAGACCCCTAGTTAAACACCATTAAATATAACCTCATCCTGGCTCTCTGCACATTCTTCTTAGTCAGAAATGTGTTGTCTTAAGATGACAGGGAGTTACACCTCCCTGCTGAGAGTTTCCCAGAGTAAGAGCAGCTTTATTCAAAAATTGCATGCCTTCTGAAGATGCTGATTTTTGGCAGCACCGATTCATAGCATTTTAGATGACTTGAAAGGCTTGGAACAACTCAGTGAGAGCCTGGAGGACATGGCCCATCTGCTAGGAGTAATCTTTGTTACCAGGTTTTGGGGAGTGTAGGAAAGGTTTGTCTGTTGTTACCCATTGTCTTAGTCCAGTTACATCACCCCACTCTTTTATGTCAGCTCTTTTTTTTTCTTTCCAATTGTTGGGCTACCTTTAGTAATTCTTCCTGGCTTTTAAGAGTGTGTACATGTGTGTGTGTTGCTAAGTAGGAAATTGAGATAATTTTAACTGAAATTCCACATCAGTGAAATATGCCTCATCTTACTGATATCTTAATCAGTTTGGTTTTAGCAGTGATTTGGGAAATCTATTAAGAGGCTGCTTACAATATCTTGAACAGAAGATTTGGATTTTTCTACATTTGGATGGTCTGATATCCAATAAGAACTATATTTAATGTTCTGTCTAAATTTTTGAGAACTGTACAAACTCTCTAATTCTGGGTAGAATGCTTGGTGAGCATGAGTTTATAATCATATTCCAACAGAACTGAGAACAAGGTCAACATAAAGGGGTTATTTTGTTAGGATGGACGGTTGAATTATGATCCCCTCTTGGCACTTTAAGTGGCCTCCTTCCTAACCTTTGGATTCTCCTTCATACGTCATAAACATCATAAATATTTGACAAGCCTTTCAAGGTTATCGTGTATCTCCTTCAAAGGAGCTACATGGCATGGAATATCTGGTTAAATTCATCTCTCCATTTCTAGTGAAGTAGAGATAAGACCCTGTGAAATAAAATATAATCTTTTCTTTGTATCACATTCCACGCTTCATGAATGTAGAAAATCTTATTATTTTCATTGGATTTTTTTTATCCCCACCCCCAAGAAAATGAAGGCATAATGAAGATATCAGATAAATACAGTTGGGTAACATCTTTAACCATTTCAGAGGTTATATATATTTAAGACACATGAAGATGTTTTACATTTCCCTCCATGTTATTTTATTTTGGTTTGATGCTGCTTATTTTTGTTTGAAATCTAAAAAAAACAGGAATAGGGTTATGAGAGCACTAATTTAAGAGAGCAGGGACATATGGTTTAAGATGCTTCTTGATATCCATTTGAATTTTCTATGCGGATGAAAAAGAATATTTTCTTTTACCATATATAATGGAATATAAGCCCCATACATAAGTAAGAAGATCTACAAAAAGGTTTTTGGGCAACATAAATATACATAAAGTAGTATTTTAGTACACTAATAGTATAATATTCAGTATACAAATATGTAGCAGTATGCATGAAATAGTCATGTCTACAGTATCTGCTTTATTAATTTAATTCACATATATTTAAAATCCCACTTACAATTTTAATGATATATTAATTTTGAATATTCTTTCTCACACTCATATACTTAATAAAGCAAATTTATTCAAACTCAGAACCACAGCGTAAGTCCAGTAAGTCCGTTTTTCAGAGTGGAACATTTACCTTCATTTCCATCTTCACTATTTGAGGGACAGCAATTTTTTTTCTTAAGACTTTATTTATTTGAGAGAGAGAGAGAGAGAGAGAGAGAGCACAAGCAGAGGGAGCTGCAAGCAGAGGGAGAAGCGGGCTCCCAGCTGAGCAAGGAGCCCGATGCGGGACTCGATCCCAGGATCCTGAGATACATGACCCGAGCTGAAGGCAGACGCCTAACTGACTGAGCCACCCAGGCATCTCAAGGGACAGCAATTTTTATATCCACATAATGCTGTCACTGGACCTTTTATCCAGGACCACAAGAATCCAATCATATAACCCTAGCACAGTTCTCCCACCCCTTCATCCTGAGAATAGCCTGATTTATGAGTGCATTTGCTACATGCCAAATACAGCATAGGTGCTTTATGTGTATTAAACTTATTTACCCTCAAAACAACCTTGTGGGAAACATACCTTCATTATCTCATTTTACTGTGGGAATTAAGGTCCAGAGAGGTCAAGAAACTTGCTCAAAGTCACACCGTTCATGAAAGGCAGAACCAGGATTCAAACCCAGCAATAGAGCACCAGAGTTCATGCTTTTAAACCACCATGCTACTCTGCTACAAAGAAATCCAGCACCTAAATTGTGAGGTCATTTCTCCCTGGAATAATTGTTCAATTCACCATCAAATTTATTTTCCCCCTTTATTTTAAACCAGTTCTGACCTGTATAGACCCCTAAATTGGCATCAATTGACCTGAGACAATTGTGTCTTCTCCAAATAGTACCTTACCACCCAAATGAATTGAGAGATTCATAATTATAAGTGTATAGCACAAATAGAAAATATCTTCCTCTTTTTTGTGAGGATAATTTTAGGAAAAAAATAATCTTATATTTTTAACACATATGGTATATTTCTCTATATTAGCATGTAAGCCAAATCAGTTAGTGAAGATTGGGGAGGGGGAGGGGATAACTATTATTTCTGAAACACCTGCTGGTCACTACGCACTGTATCAGGCTGTTTACACATATTACCTAGTTTTATTCTCTCCACAACCCTGTTTAGCACTGTTCCCATTTTGTAGATGAGTAAACTCAGGCTCAGAGAGTATAAGAAACTGGCCCAGCAGATCCAGAGATTGGGCACTTGGGTGGAGATTTCAGCCTGTGTCCAGACAACACGAAAGCCCGTGCTCTGTGGACGAACCCATGTGTCCTCACTGGGCACACAGCACTGGGTCAAAAAGCCCCGATTTGACGCATGTGGGCACCATGCGGCTCCTGCCGGTTGGCTTCCCCTGTCCTCCCAGCTTCCTCTCATTTCTCTGCTTTCTGTCTTGCTGAGCCCAGCAGGGCTTTTGGCTGCAAACAACAGAAATTCCTGTAGCTAGTTTAAGCAGAAAAGGATGCATTAAAAGATGCTAGTTAGGTGGTTTGTAGAATTTCTAGGAGGGACCAAGCATCAGGCTCAAATGTTGCAGAGCCAGGAAAAGAGCCAAACCACATGACGGGACTGTTCTAGCAGAAAAGGCCACACTGCCCCAGGCCCAGGACTTTAGGGAGAGAATGCCAGAACTGTGCCCCTCTTCCATAGCACTCGCCCCAAGGCTTGGTCTCAGTGTGTAACCACTGCCCACTTCTGTAGGCAGGTGTGGGAAAACTAGCTCCCTGTGCCTGCACTCTGGCTGCAAGGGAATGTGAGAAATGAGGGGTTTCCGATTTTCCACTAAATGGGGTTGATGAACCGATATACAGCTTCTGCCACACTGAACTCAGGCCGGTCCTAGCCCCAGCCTTGGCTGCAGCATGCTGAGATCAGATGGGCAGTGTTTGTCCCCAGTACCTAGTGCCTTGATGGATACAGAGGGACACTTCCACGCTCCTCGGAGTGCTGAGCCCAGTTCACCCTGCTCTACGGCTCTGACTGTAGTTGGTCTGACCAACAGCGGGGCTAACTTGAGGGTCCGTGTGGAAGACTGGTCACCCCTGTGGAGGCGTCCGTCTACTATGATGATGTTCTCCCAGGTTATGTTTTCATATCAGAAGCCTTTCCTCTAGACTCCAGCACCCTAGTTGAAAAAATCACACAGTGGGGCACTCAGGAAGGAGCAGAACCTTTCCTCCCACAAACTGCCTCTCTGAAATCAGGGCTTTCATCCGCTGAGTCCCACATCCTGAGCACAGTGATAACAAAAGTAACAAGTGACAAATGAGTTAGCATCCTTCTTTATAAGAGCCACATTGTGTACCCCTTTCGGTCTTCAGGTTTTCAACCACTGTTGAGAAAGCATCAAGTGGAAGTCCAAAATCTGAAAATAATAGACTTGAGGGTAAGATGTTGATTGGGAGAATAGTTTGAAAGCGCAAGGAACACAGACCCAAGAATTAGCTGATGGTCTGCTCATCAACAGGGCTTGGTCAGACAAACATACTTTGTATTCCTGTTACCTAGTTTGTAAAACTGGAAAAGATGACAAACGTTAAGACCCTAAGAGTGATCCTAAGAGTTAAATTCTCAATGTCTGGCACACGGTTTTTTAACCTTGTCCTTTCAAGAAGCCACAATCCCACTGTGTGAGGCCATTCTCCCCGCTCTTTTGCTGCCCACATGGGTTTTGTCTTTCTCAGCTGGGAATTACATGGGTAGTTTACATTATCAAATGAATACACAGACTGAAGTTTAAGTAACTCAAGGAGACTGGGGAAAACAAACCAAATGTTATTCTTTAGCACCCTTATTCACTGTGACAAGGGTTGAGAGCTTGCTTACGCATCAGAGATAAAAGTCATCATGAAAGATCTTAGGTTGGTTTGCATTTTTCTGGTCATCTTGAAATCTTGATTTGGCCAGGGTCTTGCAGTATCTGTATTAATTTTCCTTCAGAGTTCATTTAGCAGCAACAAGCAGAGAAATCATTTGCATTTTAATTGGGTCATTGTCCTTCCCCTGTCCCCACCCCCAGCATTCTCTCAACTTGCAAAGAGCTGGAGCCAGATGTCACTCCCTGCCTCTCCGTGACACAAACGTCAACGTCTACAACTCTTCAGTGGCACCAACCCACCACACAGTTCCTCCATGAGCTCCCCAAGGCCAGTGATCCCAGAACTGAACAGCGAAGAAATTTCTCCGTTCAAGTGGCACATGCCTGTGCACCTCCAAAACATTAAAAACTTGGGAGTTTTTTGGGGCACCTGGGTGGCTCAGTCAGTTAGATGTCCGACTCTTGGTTTCAGCTCAGGTCATGATCTCATGGGTCAGGAGATGGGGCCCTGCTTCGGACGGACTCCACACTGAGCAGGGAGTCTGCTTAGGATTCTCTCGCTCTCCCTCTGCACCCCCACCCCACCCCGTGCTCGCTCGCTCTCAAATAAATAAAATCTTTAAAAACAAACAAACAACTTGGGAGTTTCGCAAATTAAAATCACTAATGACAGAAATCTGCATCGTCATTCCCAGTGATTCATACTAAAGGTTTTAGGAATAGGATGCAGGGATCTCATTTTGAAAAGGAAAATTTTATAAGTGGATGGTGCATGTCTCGCGGAACAACTTGGAAAGTTTTGGAGGACAGAGGGAAATGTGGGGGTCGCCCAGTGAAATCTGGCATCACTGCTGATCCCATTCTCTTAGATGAAGAAACTGAGGCCATAATTCAGTGACAAAGGTGGTTCTGGTTCCAGCTGGCAGCTCCGCTGAAACCGAGGCTACCTTGGGTAAGTGGCACTCTTGACACACGGCTGACGTGGAAAGCTGGTGGAGTGAATGTGCATCCAGGCTAGCAGCCTCCCTAATTCTGACATGTGCTTGTAAGGGAGGTGGGGGCAGCATGAAATATTTACAGCAAGCCTGGCGGGGATTAGCATAGACAGAGGGTGAGCTGAGCAAAATGTAGGACACGGAGAAAGCCTTAAATGGTGAAAACGTGCCTAGTTGTCATTGGGAGAGAGGCCGAGTTTGGGATATGAATTCCTGTTTGTTTTGAAAGCCCTAGGGCGGCTTCACAGGACACCTTTACTTTCTCAAAAAAGGTATGTGAGATGTTTCCAGAACTGTGCAGGGGTGCAGGGGAGCATGGGGAAGAGCGATGTCACCTCCCCTCCTGTCACCTACACTCTAGGGAGGAAAATTACCTTTCACCGGAAATGTCCAGATTTTCTTAGATTGCTGCTCTCAAGCCCGGGGAAAGAAAATGATGACCCTGGGCCCCCAACAGTTGGCGCTTTCTAGATCAGTTTCAACCTTGAGGCCTCCCCGAGATTTTGTTCCTATTCCCCAGTGAACCCGTCAAGCAGCCACAGACCTGCGCTGGGTGGTGGTCCTGCAGAGGCAGCCCACCTCCTGTGTGCCTCTGTGCTCATCCCCTGGGTGCTTAGCCAGAAGGACCATCTTTGTCAGGGTCTAGATGTTTCTGCCTAGAGGTCGGCGAGCTCTCCAAACCAGCCCTGCTCTGCCCTGAAGAGAAAGGTATTTCTGGGTTTGACTGCAAACATTCTGACGGTTTGTGAGCACGCCACTTGACGTGTGCACAGGCTAGAGAGTTTCAAAGACCAAAGGCTGAAGACGTAAGAGGGAATTCTCGTCGGCCTGTGGGTGTGTGTGCGCGCGCGCGTGTGCGCACGCGTGTGCTCTTGCATGACTGTGTGTTAATTGATTTTTAAATTTTTTTTGTTTCAACACTCAGTCTGCTTAGAGACAAATATTAGTCTCAGACCTGTTTTTGGAAAAGCAGATGAAAGGACCGAGAGTATGCAGACAGGTTAATGAGCTCTTGGCTCCTCTCTGAGCACGGTCCTGGTTTCACTCTGTCAGTGGGAAAAATTTCCTTTTTACCTGGAGCCATCAGACCAGTGCTTTGTTAAAAAACCCTTTATTCGGAGCCTCTTGTTTTTAGGAGAATTTACTGGACGCTGATCTGGGAGGGGCTATGGTCATCTCAACACACATGGGTGGGGGCTGCTGTGGAGAGAGGGTAGGGGACCCATATATGTTCTTACTGCTTGCAAATGCTCATAAAATTCTAAAGGCTGAATTCTTGGAAGGCAAACAACAGTTTGGGGGCTTTTATGCTGGCATTTATTTTTCTTTCATTTTTTCCTCCCTGGACATTTTCTAGATGCAGCACACTGTGTTTACAAAAAGACTTCTTCACTGGTTCATTCTAGAATAGGGTGTTGATGTCCACGTTGGCAGCTGTGTTTGCCCTGCTAGAAGCAGACAAGTCTTCCTGGTGTCATTCAGTCTGTTGGCCATGTCTGAGTGTTGGCTTCTCCACTCCAGTTACAGTTGTATTGAATGGGAGAGTACCTTTTGTGTGCCCTTGGCCAGGTATGAGCCTGAGTTCTACTCCCCCTGGGTTCCTGATGGCCTTTGAGCAATCGATGAGTGAGGACACGTGTGCCATTTTTGTGTCGCTTCGAACCAGGGGCACAGGCTGTCCCAGCCCAGTGAGCAAACCATGGGAGCTAGGTGTGGCATTCCTGTGCTTTCTGATACCTTCTGATGTCCTAATTTGGGTGCACCTATTTTTAGACTGGGCTTGCCCTGATTTTGAGTGTTCCTTTCACAAGGCTGTGGCCCTCCTGCATGTGTTCAGATGTTTTCCTCAAGGATCCCTGGGTGTTCACTGATTCCCACTCTTTGAAGGCCTTGTAATCTGCCAAGGGGCTGCAAGTGCAGAAACAAGTTGCCTTGCTGTCCTTGAGCAGGACAGTATGTCTCAGGGTTTAAGTAACTTCCCTAAATCACAGATAGGGGAGAGCTGTTTGGCTTGAGATAAAACATAGCATCCAGATGTCTGAGGAAGGGAGGGAGCTCCAGGATGGATGGGGCTGTTTCCTTGAGTGTGAAATAGGATAGAGGGGTGAGCCTCCTATGGGAATCTGTCACTATTTCCCAAGGGCCCTTGTGCTCATTGTCACCATGATAAATACAGCTTGTGTGTAATGGTTTATAAGCTGAGTAGCAGTATTTGCAAACTTGGGAAGCATGTGGCTGGGAGGAAAAGGTTGATGAAGACAATCACTACCACTTGAGTGAGGGTGGGGACACAGCAGCCTGCTCTGAGAAGCGTTTGAAACTGGCGGAGTTGGTGAGCAAGACGGGGTCTGCCAGCCGAAGGGCTTGGTGGCCACTTTCAGGAGTTTGCATTTGGGACGTTTATGGCATTTAATACCTGCCTGGTAGAGAATGTTGTTAAACCTGTGGCCAAGAAGAGCTAGAAAGGAAGTAAGAAACAGGGTCCCTTTCTACTAGAGGGGGGAATGTATGGAAAGAGAAGAGACGTTCTGACAGGGTTTCCCAGGAGTTCAGAGCAGAGGTGCCCTTGAAGCTGAAGGGAGCGCCTTGGGTTTCGAAAGGAGAGGTGCTGAGCTGGGTAAAAGGTTATTGGCACATTCAGTTGCAAGTGTCAACCCTCTACAGGTATCATGGAACCAGGTAGGGTGAGTACACAGAGTTCCTGGGATTGAGAAGTTGAATCAGAGAAAGAACCATCTGGAAATCATTCGTGGACATCATTCTGGGTATTTCAGAATTCTCCCTGGAGGCATATTGAGAAAGTCTATGGAAAGGGCAAAGAAGGACACCCATGGCTCTCCTGGACGTGCCAGGGGCTCTCAGAGATAACGCTTCTTTTCAAGTGGCAGAGCTCATGTAGTTCAGGCTTCTCCTCTAATTTTTAAAGTAACTATAGTCATTATATTTTTTTTTCTTCCATTTCATCAATTAAAAAAAAAAAAAAGGACCTGGCTCGTGCCTATCCTGACAGGAAATAATTTGGAAAATAAGATAAATGAAGTTCTTGGCCCTTCTGGAAGGGAAAGTGCTGTGCCCTTCTGAGCGGAAGCCCCGATCTTGTGGATGACAGAAGCAGTTACCCAGAAAGATGGCCAAGATGTTTTTCAGTGGAACTCCATGTGGGTGTTTTGTGTGGCTTTTCAGGGAAAACCCTGGGCAGCATGTGGTTCCCTCTTTGCTCCTCTTGTCAAGTAACCAGTGGCTTGATTGGGGCTGGCAGCCCCTTTGCGGGACGCTCAGCACAGGCTCCTGGATCTTTTAACACCGCCCTTCCCTGAGCTCGCCACTTTCCCTTCCCACTTTCCCCTTTGTCACTTTCAATTAAGCCAGGAACTTTTGGAACCAAGACAAGCCATGTATAATCTGGTCAGTGATCTAAATAAGTCAAAACAGCAGAGAGGAAACTTAATGTGAAGAAATAGGGGTGGAATGAGTAGCTTACATACAAGAGTCACTATAACCATGTTTTCTTGAATGCCACTCTGTGGTCAGCGCTGAGATGAGCTCAAATCTTACCATCTCTGTATTTTAGCAACAACCCTGAAAATGCATTGTACTCTTTCAGGTGAGGAAGACAAGGCGTAGAGGTGTCTGATGATTATTCATGTAGTGAGTAAGCAGAGAATGCTCTTAACCGGTGGAGGTCCAACCAAAGCTCACTCTCTTTTCACAAAATATACTGTCCCCCTAAGAGACTCTCTGTGACAAGTGGGACATAGTAAGAAAACGGTGCCGAAAAGGAGAGGACAAAGGATTTAAGGAAGTAACAGGCAGACCTGGTTTGGTTGGCAGTTCTCCCCAGTCCGTGATTTAGGGAAGTTACTTAAACCCTGAGACATACTCTCCACTATCAATCTGCATGGCGCTCATTGGATCACCTGGCTCTCTGAAATCCGCATATTAACTATGTCACAAAAGGTTGTAGCTAAGTAATTCTTGAAGTACCTGAGTCCAGTTTATTTTCTTTGAGGGTCTGATAGTCTAGCTTATTAGAATCTGGAGGCCCTTTTGTGAACTTTTTCTCGTGAATCTTAAAAATTACACTTTAATGGGTCCGTGCTAGGAGGACCTCACTCTTCTTGGTTGAGGACAAACTGAAGATGCTTTGCCCCAGGGCCCACCCTCCTGTGAGGTACTGGGAGTTTTGTGCTTTGGCGGCTCTTCTTACTGCCAGAGTCTTCATTGTTACAAGGCCAGTCAGGCACATTCTTGGGTCTTTTGTTTTTAAACTGTTTTGGATAACGTTTAAGACCTGGAAGGCACCATTGCCTGATTCCCATGGGAAATCTCCAGTTATTTAGAGAAATTCTTCTTGTGGGAAAAATGGGGGGGGGGGAACAAATAACTAATTGTTTGGAGGCTCATGGAAAGAAATTTCCATATATGACCCAGCTTCCTCACCGTTGTTTCTGAAAACTGTGGTTTTGTAAGTCAAATTTCTACCCCACAGAACCATACATGATTCCGAAAGAAGGTTCTTTCTGGTAAAGATGAGAAATACCTTGAAAGTATGGCTGAGCCCAAACATTTCAATGAGCGTCATGCGGTTTTTGATGGATTTCTTCTTCCAAGGGCTTCACCCACCTTTTCCTACTTGAGTAAGAGAAACTCTAATAATTTTTAATCATAATGTAGACTTGGTAAGATTAGCATTTTTTTTTAAGAGGGATTACTTTCAGACCTGAAAATTACAGACTGGGTGCAATAAACCTTTAAAACTCAAAGCACCACAGGGAACTCCATTGCCACTGTTAAGCTTACAGAAGAGCTGCAGGAGATGGGGGGAAGAGTTGGCTAGTTCTAGAAACTGCTTTGAAAAAACATATTTCCAGTTCACACGTGCTTCACCAGCCCTTCTGACATGCACCTGCAGCCCTATCACGCGGGGTGGAGTGTGTGGCGCGTACACTCTGATCAGGTGACCAAAGCAGCGTAGCATCTGTGGCTTCCCTTGACCCCTTAGCATCTTGGCAGGAGTCAAAGTTAAGCTTATTGTCTTGCTGCAGGGGAACAATGCCAAGGACTCTGCCTGCTGATCTGAGTCTTCTGTGTGCCTCTACGCTCTCCGTGTGTTTAGGGTGCACCTGCCTCCCTCGGTGGCATTTTAATAGAATTGTGACTATGGCCTCTGTCATGCTTATCCGGTTCCTATACTCCAAGTGGCATGGGCCCAGACCTGATCCCAAACCTGGCTGGTAGCAGTCCTCTCCAGAATGCCTGTTTAACAAGCCTGCCATTGGGCACGTTTTGCTCACCCTGCTGGGGCCAAGTCAGGTGGGTCTGGCCAGAATGCAGTTGTCCCCCGTGCAGCGTCCAGGAGGTGTAGCCCACTCTCCTTTCATCCATGAGGGGAAGAAATGTGGAACTGTGGGAAATGCCAAGACCAAGAAGCCAACTTTAAGGCTTTCCTTAAGACCCACTTCCTGCGAAGGTCCCTCTTGATGACCCCAGCCCATCGTGACACCTCTTGGGGGAAATCCTGGAGCCCTGGCTGCCTTTATCCATCACTTGTCCTTCAGCACATGTTGCGTTGCAATGGTGGGAATCTTTTTGAATGAACAGGGTCTTGCCTGTTCAGCATATGCTTCCAGGAGACCCATCTTAATTATTTGTCTGATTCTGGTCTTGCAGGATAGCTAATCTTGTGGAAGTCTTTGGGGAAATGCCTGCAGGGATGCTCATAAAAATTTATTTCTTGGAGAGCCCAGGCCCATGAGAGGCATTAGGGAGAAGTCTCAAGCTGACATCAAGGTGACATCAGCTAAGGAAATTGCTTGTTCCCTATGCTCAGCTGAGTGGGAATTATCAACACTCACGGCCTGGTCCATGGGGGTCCTCAGGTTAGGGCAGGATTCCTGGGAATGAGTTCAAGTTGTGACAGGGGTGGATTTAGTTTCCAAAACCCACAATGTCGCCATTTCTATGAAATTTACTACCCCAATTCAAAGGATTGATTGGACTGACAAGCCAGGACAGGAAGTGGGGACTGAGCATTGCTCTTGTAGCTGAGACCAGTGGCTAGTGGGTCTAAGCAGTCTGTCCTCAGCTGGGGGCCAAGGAGGTACAAATGCCTTGAAGTGAGGGCCTGGGCTGGTCCAGCGCTCGGGGGGGCGGGGGGAGCCTGGCAGGTATGAGTCTGGTAATGTATATCCTAAAGACTTCCTGCTTCTCTGAAGTGAGTCTTTCCTGATCCACAACGATTGGTCCTTTTCTCCATCTGTGTTTAGAAGAGACATACTTTTCTTTTTGAATGGACTGACGTAATCCTCATTAATGGACCTTGATTCTGAAAAGGCGGCTGTAAGAATCATGTATCATTGTCCAAGACCTCAGGTCCTTGGGGCACACCGATGTGTACCCCCTATTCAATGACAACCTCTGACCATAGCATAAGTCTCATTTTCTCCCTCTATCTTTTCCTAAGACGGCTCCTTCCTAAAGAAAGCTGAGCAGTTTTAACATGCCAGCATTTGTGTAGATGTGGAGACAAGCTACGAAGATGGGAAAAGTGAGGGGAAACCCACCCCAGCCTCAGAGACAGGGACTGAGTTAAGGGGTGCTGGCACTTTGCTGCACACACGTGGAAGTTTAAACCAAAGAGCACCCCATCCAGAAGGAAGGGCAAATCAGACGGCCAAGGAGAATGCGTGAGAGTGTTTGAAAAGTCCTCGACATACTTGTTTCCTATTAGTAAGTTCTATTATAAAAAGGCAGGGGTGGCAACTGTTTGATAAAATAAGATCTGGATGCACTAGTCAAAGGGAGAGTTAGTATGAACACTTCTCAAACATATTTGACTGTGGAGCTCTTCTGCCATAGGGCATCTTCTCAAACTGGTATTTCGTAGAATGTATTTGTGGGAAACCTAGGGTAAGGTAATTAAGAAGACTACAAAGAAGGAACGCTTGAGAAAAAAAATTCAAAAGGGCAGTGAAACTGTTTTAAGGATCTGACATGAAGAGAACTTTATCTTGTTTTTCCATTTATTTGCTAGAACTTAGGGGTATGCCGGGCTCTGAAGGAAGTAAGAGGGAGCTTTCCAGTAATTGCTGACCCAGTACTTCCAATGGAGCAAGCTCCAGGGAGGCGAACAATCCTCACCTCTGCTCGAGAGCTTCGTAGAAGCTGCAATGATTCAGCTCAGGGTTTTTGGGATGTTGAATCTGGATGCTTTAGGAAAGAGATGGCCGCTCCAGTTCTCGACACCCCCCATTGCTCTTGCCTAACCTGCTTCTCTCACTCATATAACTTTCTACACCCTGACAATATTTATGCTTACAGCCCTAGAGTGGGAAGCCATCATGGGAATAAGTACAGTGTAATCCAATGCTGAAAGAACCCACATCAGCTATTCTTTGTTGCAGAGGGCTGTCTTGTGCACTGTCGGGTGCTTAGCACTATCTCTGGCCTCTACCCTTCAGGTGCCAGTAGCAAACGCTCCTCCTTCCCACATGGTAAATTCCCCCCCTTGAACACCACTAGTCTATGTGAAAAATACAGAGGAGAAGGAGCAGTAGTTAGTGTGTTTCATGATGCAGGCATTGGGGCTGGATCAAGAGTGAAGATACTTAGACTTTATCCCTTCAGCAATGAGAAATTATCAGAGCGATGAGAAAGTATCAAGCAGATCTTACATACTTGCCAGTGGATGTCTCTGTGCACAGGATAGATTGGAGGAAGAGAGAATCGTTGGGACTCAAGACCCTAAACGTGACCGAGTCCAGGAAAGGGGACAGCGAAAGACATACAGAGTAGAGCAGGCAGGACCCCACCACAAGTGCAAAGAAGGGAAGAGGCCAGTGGGTGGTGACTTGCGGGCTGGGTGACCTGGGATGACGTTAATTAAAAGAGGGGCGGGCGCCTGGGTGGCTCAGTTGGTTAAGCAACTGCCTTCGGCTCAGGTCATGATCCTGGAGTCCCGGGATCGAGTCCCACATCGGGCTCCCTGCTCAACAGGGAGTCTGCTTCTCCCTCTGACCCTCTTCCCTCTCAGGCTCGCTATCTCTCATTCTCTCTCTCTCTCAAATAAATAAATAAAATCTTTAAAAAAATAAAAGAGGGGCTAGAGGGCGAGGCTGATCTGAGGGAGAGCATGATTTGAGGGGGTGCTGAGTTTGCGATGCCACAAGACATGCCACTGGACCAGGACAGGAGACGGGCAGAGGTCTGGGTCCGAAGCTCCGGAGGAGGATGGAGGGTGAGGAGTTGGAGGCTCTGGCTTGGTGGCAGTTGCTGCGGAGGTGGAGGGCATAACTCAGGGAAGAGGGGGAGGGCAGAGAGATGCTGGGGCCTCTCCAGGTCTCACCCTGGCTGCCCACGGGGAGGAGGCAAGTTGAGCTTGGAGATGGAGCCAGGCTGACCAGAGAGCTGAAGGCAGGGGCACCCCCCAGACTTTTGGTCTCATTGGCCAGATTCAATTGCAAAACAAAACAAAACAAAACAAAAACCAGTTCTGTAGACAAGCAGATGGCAGCCGTGTGGAGCTTTCCCAGGGTGGGGGCACGGTCTGTGAGCCCTCTGCCTTGGTGGCCCAAGTTGGAAGGGAGCTGCTGGTTGATAGTTCCAGGCCAGGGCTCTCCCTGTTTGTACAAGCTAGAAGGTGTTGCCCGTCCAGATGACCACCATCGTCTTGGTCACAGAACATAGAAACAAACTGAGCACGCTGTTGGAGTTCATAACTTTCTGGGAGTTACTTTTGACTGGGGGATGGGGAAAAGAGAGGAGGAAACTTTAGTGCTTCCTGTTGTTTTCAAGTCATTTATGAATTTTACCTTATGGCAAGTGGTGGCCTTTTCATGTTGTGGCTTTCGTAATAGGAAACATGATCCCCATAGGACTGGCCAAGGGGCAATTGCAACGAAAGTCCAGGTTCCATTAGCTTTTTAAAAAGTGTATGTAATACAAGATTTACCATTTTAGCTATTTTTAAGTGTACAGTTCCGTTGGCGTTAGGTCTATCCACATTGTTGTGCAACCCCCACCACCGTCCATCTCCAGAACATCTTGTCTTGCAAAACAGAAACTCTGTAAACTCTGTCCCCAATAAACACTAACTCCCTGTTCTCCCCCTTCCCCTAGCACTCACCATTTTACTTTCTGTCTCTGTGAATCTGACTACTCATAGGGGCCTCACATAAGAGGAAGCATCTGATATTTACCTTTCTGTGACTGGTTTATTCACTTAGCATCACGTCCTCAAGGTTCAGCCCTGTTGTAGCCTGTGTCAGAATTTCCTCCCTTTTTAAGGCTGAATAATATTCCACATTTGTCTATTAATTAGTGGGCACTTGGGTTGCTTCCACCTTTTGGGTATTGCTGCTGTGAACATGGTTGTACAAATAGCCATTTGTGTCCCTGCTTTCAGTTCTGTGGGGGCAATACCCAGAGCATCTCTTGGCTTGTGTGGCATTGTTGCCTTCTTTCTCTATTAGGGATTGCTAGAATCACTTTCTAGCTCCCTGTCCTTCTGATGCTGCCTTTGTTACCCTTCTGCTTTGGCTCCTGGGAGAGCCTCAGGTGTGAATGTGGGCTGGGCTTTGTGACGAGCTGGAGAGCCATTACTGAGCCCCTGCCCATAGTTCTTGGCTCTGAAGATCTACAGCTTGTCCACCTAGCGCTGTCCTAGAATTTGAATGAGGGAGATCCAAATTCTAATCTCAGTACTTGAACTAATATGCCATAACCTCAGCAAGTTTTTTCATCTCTCTCCAGGCCTCTGTCTCAACATCCCCACAATGAGAAGGTAGAGCTAAGTGATGCTTAGAGTTCTTCCCAGATCACAGATGGGGAGAGCATAGTGGTCTCCTGAGCCCAGGAACCACCCTCCTAAGGTGGGTGAGAGGAAGCTCCAGATTTCCTACCCTGGGCAGTTTGACCCAAATCTCATCTTCCTCAAACCTTGGATGGCTAGATGTTTCTCATGGCTTGTGTACTTGCTGTGTCCTGGTACACGCTGCATGGCTAGTTTTGTGAGTAAATGTAGCAGCAATTCCCCTTAAAGCAAAATTATATAATATATATTATCCGCCCTTTGTTGAGAGAATGGGAGAGAGGCGGAATAACTGGTTTCACCATAGATTATTGGCAATCTCACAAACTAATACTGAAGAGAATATTCTATAGGCAAAGTTTGCTTCCGATTAAGCTGTAGTTGGTCATGAACCAAGAAAATATTAACCCCCTTTTCTTCCCTCACTTCCTAAATTCTTTGAAGAACAGACCTCCTTCTTCTTAGCTTAAACTCAGAGCAGGTCAACTGTCCTGGAACTGGAGAGGTGAATCCTAAAAGGACACCCATGTGATCAACTTTCAGGCACCTGGATGGCACATGAAAATTTGGGCTGGTCTGGGATTCCCTGCTCGGGTTTAGAGACTAGAAACTGATCTTCCATCAATTCCCTCTCTGCCCCACCAGTGAAACATCATATGTATATATATGTGCGTGTGTGTGTGTGTGTGTGTGTGTGTGTGTATGTGTATAATCTCTTGCTTTTCTTGGTCTTGTCTATAAAAAGCAGATCACCTGCTTTGTTCAAGGATGTGGTATTGGGCTAGATAACTAGAACCCATTTGAAACATGTGAAAATGTATAGCATTTTCTTCTTTGGGGACATTTTAACCATCTTATTAAAGAAAAACCAGACTTTCTTTAAGTCTGGATACTAAGATATCAATTTTTTAATATACAAAATTTTTTTAAAATTTTTTAAATTGAAAAACTTCCCATGGTGATCGGGACTAGCTTTTGACAACACACGGTTCATAGAGGGGAATCCATATTGGATAAAACTCTAAAATAAATGAATAAAGAAGGGATGCCTGGGTGGCTCTGTCGGTAAAGTGTCTGCCTTCGGCTCAGGTCATGATCCCAGAGTCCTGGGATCGAGTCCCGCATCGGACTCCTTGCTCAGCAGGGAGCCGGCTTCTCCCTCTGCCTACCATCCCCCCCCCCCCGCTTGTGCTCTTTCCCTCTGTATCTCTCTGTCTTTGACAAATAAACAAATAAAATCTTTTAAAAAATTATAAAAAATAAAACATAAAATAAATGAATAGAGAAAAACAGACCAACATTAATTCTAAAACCTCACAGTTTGTCCAACTTTTCCAAAAGTATGACCTGAGAATAACTGCATGTGAGCAGAGGACATTGCTCCTTTTTTGTTCCTGACAAGTGTAGCTGCTAAAAGGCTGTCAGTATTTTAATAACAAGACATCATTCCCATTTTAATAGCTTTATGTAAATTTTCATACCCACTCTGAAGGCCATGGGGTTTCTGGACCTGTGTCTCCGTTGATGGTACATGAAAGACCCCTTTTGCTCTAGCTGCGAATAAGGCGAATTTTATGCATGGTGGGAGTCACAATCTATGTGTGTTGGTTTGGGGGAGGGGAGCTATTTTTAAAAATTCTATTTCCTGATAAAATCTTATCTTTGTAGTTGCTGTCATTCTAGCTAGGCAAATGTTCTCAGGAGCTGCTGGCTCATAATCTCTGTTTTGGGGATCAGTGGTCTGGGGTGGAAGATGGGAGTGTTGTTGGAGTAGGAAAGTTGTAAATTTGGGATTATCAGAACAATGGGCTTTTTTTTTTTTTCAAATGGTCTTTTACTTACCAATGGGCTTCTTTACAGAATTATTTAAAGTCTCAATTTTTATTCCCATTTAAATGCAGTAAGAAACCTGGCCCTTTAAGAAGTGCAAAGGAAAACAGGTCACTGGGTGGTTAAGTTTCTCAATCCATCACCCTGGCTTCACATTTGGGGTGTATTTTGGTTGTCTCGCGCCTGAAATCTTCAGTGCTCCTCAGGTTGTGGTGGCATCTGCATCATGATGCTATTGTGGGTCCTCTGTGGATGGAAGCCCAGTCTGCAGACACCTGCGGGAGGAAACCACAGATGACTTCTGCCAGGATCTAATTCTCCCCCATACTCCTGGCAAATTAAAGCTGCGTTTAGCAGCATGGTTCCAGTGCACTGGCAGGGCAAGGGTTGGCTCATTCTCTTACAAACACAGTGTAGCTGGATGCACTCATAAATGAAAAATGATCTGAGTGCTGTGGGTGGGGCCCTCAAGCTCAGGAGGTGAAGCTGGAGGAGGAGAGAGCAAATCTGCTTCTAAGCTCAGTAGGGCATGGGGAGCGGGCAGGAAGCCGGAGCACGCACTGGCATGGCTCACATTTTTGTTGATAGCTAATAGCCTAGGACTTTAAAGAACTGAATGAAGAAGGGAAATGAAGCACAACAAACTTTGGAGCCTGTTCTGGGCAAGCGGCTGTGAAGCATAGTGGAGCGTGCTCACGGGATCAGCTCAGAAGCAGGTAGGAGGGGGGACCTGAACAGGGGAGAGAATCAGATCTTCTCTCTGAACACAACTTCTGTGGTTTTTGTTTTTGCTTTTTTTTTTTTTTTTAAAGCATATGAGAAATGAGTAGATAATACTGATATAAGAAACAGACCTCGCCTGAATTGTGCTGATATCTGCCCAAGCGAGAGTTTTTCTCAGTTACTCGTTTGATGACCAAATGCTTGTTACATTCTGGGGGTTGTTTTAAAATCACACAAAATCACACAGCAGTTAGTTAAAACTGATTTTAAAACCGGCAGATGATAAATGAATTGCAGGCACTGTTTTAGAACACATACTTTGAAGACAGCCCACCAGAAACTGATTTTCAGGCTTGACCATTGCTGTATTTTCATACTTCAGCGCCAACAAGGTGCTTGCTAATTTTTGCGGGCTTTTGTAAGAAAGGAGGTAGATGTATAACAGCTGTGAAGTATCCAGAAATTGACTGGGATCCAGAGTGCAGCCTGAATGCACTAATGTTTTCTCCATTAAGGCAGGCTTTCTCTGCTCAACTTTTAAGTCAGGGAATTGGAAAGTGAAGTGTGGATCGTGAGTATTTGTCATGGGTGGGGGAAGGGGAGCGGTGAGGGTTGGAAACTGTCATGGTGACATCTTCACACTCAGAAGTAGAAAATAAATGGGGAGGGCCAGGGGTCACAGCCACACGCACGGATAATTTAGAGACTGATCTGTGGTTCCCGTTGTAGCTGCATCTCAGAGCATCCTTTCCATTGTTGGGTCTCTCGAGAGAGGAGCAGAACAGAATAAAGACCATCTCAAGCCTGGGTTTCTAAACCATTGCCAGGCCTTGCTTCTTAATTTGACATGGATTCCCACCTCCCCCCCCCCCCCCCCCCCAGTGAAGTGGTCAGAGTAGTGGAATTGAGCTGACCTGGGGGAGGTCGGAAATGGTGTGGGTGGTAAGAGTGACAGGAGCACCAGAATTAGATCCAGCATTTAGTATTTTGGTCGAATAGTCCAGCCTGAGTACTGGCGCTCTTTGAGTTGAGCTTTTGAGAATGCCCTGTTAGCCACAGGGGTGTGTTGGGGGAGGCAGATGTGAGAGCTACTTCAACTACTGGCTGGCTTCGTCCTCGTGCGGGGGCCAAATCTTCCGGCTTTGCATTTTAGGCCTGGAGGGCTGGGAGACGGCTGTGCTTAGTCAAGGCAAGCCCATACCTTATCGCTGGTTTCTTTTTCCCTCTGACTTCTCTGCCTTCCGCAGCGACACCCACAGAGGTTGGGGGGGGTATGACACAGCCTCTCCTGTTCCCCACCACCCCCAACTCTTGTTCTTTCTGGCCTGCTCTCCAGCAGTTGGGTGGGGCCCCTTTGTCTCCTTTACGCGCCTGTCCCAGGTGCTTTTGCAGTGAATTAAGGTGAGCTGGGGAACTCCTTTTCAGGGTCCGTTCTGGAAGCAGTCAGAGGTCAGCCAACTGTGGCCTGTGGACCAAATCCAGCCTGTCTCAGCCTGTTTTTGTCGGGCTCAGGAGCTAAATATGTATTTTACATTTTAAAGGGTTGAAGAGACCAACAAAGAATATAGGACAGAGACAGATACGACCTGCAAAGCCTAAAATATTTTCTCTGGGACCTCTTAGAGAAAATAATTGCTGACCTCTGATTTTTAACATCATTCATGACCAGAATGACCAATGGAAGTTCTCCACAGCTTCAATGAGCTGTGGTTTTGGAGACTGATTTTCATTTGTCAGTCTGTTAAATGGTATTATTGCCTTAAAAGGGGTGGATCAGGAACAGGGAAGTTGGAAGATTTTCTGCAGGGTCCAATCAATGGGAAAGAAATGTCAGATGAACTGTGCAATACGGCTGAATTTTGCCCCTGTCCCCTTGTTGGTGAACCCGCTGGTGAAGCCATCCATGAGACAGACCCACCACATGTTGATGGTGCCCCCCACTGGAAGAACCTGATGGGGAACATAACACCCCACTAACTTACACAAAAATGATTCACTTCTTGTTTCTCTTTTGTGGACAAAATGCTGGCCAGAATTCTACAATCCGAGTTGTTTGGTATTGCCACTCTGGAAAAAAAAAAAAAAAGATGTTTTCTGTAATGAAAAAGATAGTGAGTTAAGTGAATGTCATATTTTCTCATATCCAGAACAGTGTTCCTTTATTGCTCTCTAAGAAGGCCTACTCTAGGTCCACCAGCCTTTCCCCTGAACATGCAGTTCTCCTCCACCCAGCACAGTATTTCATTGTTAATGTCATTTCCAATAAGGGAAGAGGAAAATCTGGTGACCTTGCTCATGTTTAACTTGTGTCAAAACTGCAGGCCTGGATGTGGAGCAGACTTCTGTAAGTAGCTCATTGTCCACTGCAGAAACACAGAAATGCTTCTCACAAGGAGATTATAGTTTAAGAAGAAAAACAAAACAGCCAGTATTAATTCCTTTTTTTCTCCAAGACACTTCAGCCATCTAGCATCCTGTATTTAGAAATTGGATGCTGTCCGTGGAGAAGAATGGGGGTGGGGCCCAGTTTGACAGATGAAAACAAGTGAGGAAGTATGAAAATATGTATAGTCTGGTGTCCTATGGGAGTTCCGGGCTGCAAAACAAGATGGCGGCAATGCACTTGACAAGTCGACTTGTCAGAGCTGACAAGGGTGGGTCGTTTAATCTACCATGTGAGTGAGGCAGCACCTTTGACTGTATTTAGAAAGGAGTTTGGCTCTCAATGTAGAGATTAAGCAACCTGCTATTCCTGTATGTGCTGGAATTTTTCAGACATAGTCAGAAACCTGATTTGCGTAACTGCTGAAACTCGACTAGAAGCCGAGCAGACTGAGGCCTGGACTCCCCAAGCAAGGAGCAGTTAGGAATCACAGCACGTGAGGGAATTTATTAAGCTTGCCCAAGAGGGTGTGGTGCTGTGTGGCCTGATTTAATGGGGCAGGCTCTGGGGTGAAGGGTCAGCTTTGGGTTCCCAGCAGGCCATGATTAGAGGGTGAGTAACCTCTTCCTCTACATGAGTTGGTGGTATGTATCTAAGAGCTCTAGTAGAACTACCTGGTATCTCAAAGTAGCGTGAGGGACCTTTTTATTTCTGAGCCATGTGACCAAGCTGGCATAAGGATACAGAAACAACCAGGCAGTCAAAATCTGATCATGAGATGGGGCGCCTGGGTGGCTCAGTTGGTTAAGCGACTGCCTTCAGCTCAGGTCATGATCCTGGAGTCCTGGGATTGAGTCCCGCATCAGGCTCTCTGCTCAGCGGGGAGTCCGCTTCTCCCTCTGACCCTCCCCCCTCTTATGTGCTCTCTTTCTCTCATTCTCACTCTCTCAAATGAATAAATAAATAAAATCTTTTAAAAAAAATCTGATCATGAGCTAAACTGGAGGATAAGCCATGAGCAGCACTTAATTAGCCAACTTGTTTGTAGAATATTGGGAGGGCAAGTGTGTCAGCTCAAAGCTGGAGCATCTGCCCCCTCCCTTTGGCTCTCTGAATAGGGCCGGAATCTGACCTCTGCTCATCAGCTTTTTTCTGATGGTGAATAGGATAAAAGATGGAGCTAAATATGTGTGTATGTGTGCAAAAGTATGAAAATCTAGAAGAGAGGAATGGCCAACCAAATAGAAGTTATGATTTGGAGTTAGAAAGGGAGACTTGTGATCAGGCTGTGTCCCTCTTAAGAACTTCTGTAGGCAATGCAACCTCTCAACTCCAAACATCCTTTCTAGACATGTCCTGCAGTGAGGGCCAGGAGCACAACATCCTTCTCACCTTGGATGTCCTGACTGGAACTCTACTGTTTCCTCAGTGGCCAGGGAATAAGAGGGCAGCATCCCTCTTCCATTGACAAGACACCTGCTCTGCTTAGCAGAGGAGGATGCTGAGTGTGCCCTACTAGGACATCTTCTGATGGCTTTGCTATCCCTGGTGGCCCACTACCTTAGGTTGCCATGGTTTGTTAAATCTAAGTGTGTGTGGGCAAGCAGCCACACTACACTGCATTCCACAGATGGCCTCAGTAGGGCACAGGGTGAGCTCACAGTCTCAACTTAGATACAAGGTCCCTGTGCAATGAATGAGTTGAGCCCTGGCAGCAATTGACCTGGGCTCTAGATCCACCTCCCTTTTTATGATCCCTTCCTGAAGAAGCAATATACCTATATTTTACATGCACCAGAGGAACTTGGCACTTAGAAGGACCCAAAGTTGAATCACAGACCTGTACCTCTGAAACAAATAATATATGATATGTTAAAAAAAAAAAAAAAAAAGATAGTAGGAAGGGAAAAATGAAGGCGGGGGATATCGGAGGAGGAGACGAACCATGAGAAACTATGGACTCTGAGAAACAAACTGAAGGTTCTAGAGGGGATGGAGGTGAGGGAATGGGTTAGCCTGGTGTTGGGTATTAAAGAGGGCACGTATTGAATGGAGCACTGGATGATACACGCAAACAATGCATCATGGAACACTACATCAAAAACTAATGATGTAATAATGTATGGTGATTAACATAAATTAATAAAATTAAATTTAAAAGAAGAAGAAGGACCCAAAGTGATTCCTTTGGTAAAAGAGAAGCATTACTTTATACTTTTGGTAACTTTGAGGTTCGGAGACTATCAGGTATACTTAAAGCAAGATACACTTGGACTATCTTCTTTGCCTTTCTAATTTCCACTCTAGTCTTCTTCCCAAATTAGAAGATGGAAACCAAGCTGGAAATTGGCAAAGTAGGGCAAGTCCGAGGAATGACCAGGTGGCCCTTGAGAATCAGTTCGGTTAAAAGGCCTCTGTTTCAGTGGGACTCCTCAGACTTGGGGGGTGGTTGCAAAGAACATTTGCAGGTTTCTCCCTTAAAGGGTAGATAGATGGCCTTCTGTTTCTACATTATATCTTCCCAAGCCTTGCCCTTTTAACAGAAGCTTGAACATTCTTACAGGCTCTCCTCCCTCCCCCTCCAAAAAAAAAAGTACTCTTGCAGTGAACAATTTAGAATTCCCGCCCAAATCAAGACACAAACAGAAGTGCCCAAGCCAGGGGGAAGTGGGAGGGAATTCAAAGGCACCGTAGTTGACTTTCATTTAAATAGCATGAATCTCTGGATTCATCACGGTGTTCTTGATGGAAGAGCAACCCTGTACCCACACCTTTTGCTCTTGTTTCTGCTTCTTTAGCTAAAGTGTTCTTTTCTCCTGCGGGCTGGTTCCATCAGCCACTGGAGGGTCTGTCTTCCAAGGAACCATGCCTTCGCCTTCTACTTGCCAAATCCTACCTTAGTCTTCACCTTACAACACTTTGCCTAAAGTTCCCAGGCGTCTGCCTGTGGGGTAGAGGGCTGAATGTTGGCAGTAAGCTGTGGGCTTTGGAAAACCTCACAGGTATTTGATAGTAACAGAGGCAAGACAGTTTTGGCAGGAAAGCAACAAAGACCTGGAGGGGAAACAGACAATTACCTCTAAGCGCTGCAGGGGAGAAAGTGGCAGAAAGGAAGGGTACAGTTTGGGTTTGCAAAGCTAAGTCCTTTGTACAATCCTTTTTACAGGCTAGAACTTGCTTGACTTCAGTTTCTCCCTCAAGTCAGTCAAAGAATGTTGGAGGACGGAATGCTGGGGCTGAATATGTACCTGGGGGCATCTTGGTGGGTGAGGATTTTATGGAGGTCCCACTGGCCCAACCAAACGTTGTGCGGTGGGAATCCTACTGTTTTCATAATGCTGAGGCATTAGACATTCTCATGTCTCTAACTAATTAGGCATTCTTAAGGCCTTATGGTAACAGAAATTCAACACTTCATCTCAAAAGTGTGTAGAGTCAGTTATTTCAAACTTTCACTAGGAGAAACATGAATCATCTCTACAGCATTCTGGTGGCTCTAATTAATTACATTTGTTGCCATTGGGATTTCTGGGTGGAGAGAGAATCTGCTGTCCGCTTTAGTCTTTTTACCGTGGGTTCTTCATCTACTCCAGCAGCAACATCTGGATTACTCTAAAACCGGAGCGATCTCAGAGCTAAGATCTCAAACCCTCCAAAGAGTCAACCTTTCTAGGCCCAATGACCGTAAATAATACAGTGCTGAATTTTAAAAGCAGTTTCACAGTGATCCAATTTACTATGATAGACTCCTGTCGGCAGGTTGGCCCTCAAAATCTGCAAGGTTTCCTCTGCTTTCAGACTATTTTCTTTCTTAGAACCATATCCTAGATTACCTGCCCCTGAACCAGGACAGGTGCGGAACTAGATAGAAGTCCTGCAACTCATTCATCATGGGGGGTTCAAATGGAAGGTCTTGCACTCTTTTTCAGATGAGCAAACCTAGCTGGAGAAAAGCTAAGTGTGAGTGACCAGCGTGTGTGTGTATGTTAGGGAGAAGGGCTGCGAGCAGAAATTAATGCATGACACTCAAGTGGACCTGGAGGCATGGCTATTTTTGAGCAAGAATCTTAATGGAAGACTGTGGCTCAAGTCTGTAGGTCTTTCTTCCTTTTGTAAACATGTGGCTGAAACATGCTCTCATGATTTGTGTTTGTTAGAGAAATGCCTCATTGTGTGGTAGCGACTTCTGCAAGAGTTCAAACCGAGTGTCAGATGAATTCCCCGAGGCTGATGTGCTCAGTTCCATTTTGCTTTCATGACACTTTGGTTAGTGTGAGGGGGAAATGGCCTGCAGATCAGTGTAGATGCCTTGGATGTACAATTTTGAAATTCAGAGACAAATCGATTTTGGCTTTTTCTGAAAATGGATCTTGTTTTGAGAACCACCATTGACATGGCTGTGGAAAGTGTTGCTTATTCTTGGCAAGAAAACCACCCTGAAAAGGTGCCTTGCTTACAGTCCAAGAGACAGGGAGCCTGCCCCAGGCCCTCTGACAGAGCAGGGAGAATGTTTCAGAACTCTGAGTCAGTAATTTATATTAAATCCGCATTTGTATGGAAGTACCTATGCAGATGGAGAAGGCAGCTTCCTACAAAATGGGATTATTTTAGTTACTCTGTGTGATGGTATTCCGAACATAGCCTGGCATGTCTGTTTCAGAAATATTTGGGACCCCAACCTAAAGGATTCGATCAAAAGTACTCCTTAAACATCTAAGTGCTCGTCTCTGTGGTCGGAACTCACATCAAAGCCAGCGGACAGAAGCCAAAAAGGCAAATGCAGTCACTATCAGAGAAGGAAGTGATTTGACCAGCTTTGCTCAAACTAAGATCAGACAGACAGACAGACAGACAGATATGGGGGACAACTTTCTACCTCCTTTTGCATAAGATCCCTAAGCATCTCTTACTCTTAACCTAGACTCTAGTAATAGATTTCAGTGGGACTGTGAATCTGGAAGGGAGGAAAATCTAATGTTTGTTGTCACTATTGTTCAAATTTCGTCTTTCCTTTAGTAATGGATGTGTGGAACAAAGCACAGTAGTATTAGCGGTCCCCATGCCTGGGACCAGTAGAAATAATGCATATTATTTGTAGCAGATATCTTCCAACATTGCATCTTTGCAAATACATCAGTTAATAAACCTGTTGCTAGATCTTCTTATTTAATGTGTTAATAAAGAAGCACAGGGACACCTGGGTGGCTCAATTGGTCTTAAGCGTGTGCCTTCGGCTCAGGCAGTGATCTCAGGGTCCTGGGATCGAGCCCCGCATCAGGCTTTGCCCTCAGTGGGGAGTCTGCTTCTCCCTCTCTCTCTCTGCCCACCACTCGTGCACTCTGTCTCTTTCTCTCTCAAATAAATAAATAACATCTTTTAAAAAATATATAAAAAATAAAGAATGGTATACATTTAAAAACATTTAGGGTATTCTATTTCAACATAATTGGTTTTCTTTGTAATCCTAGACATTTTATGCATTTAAAGATACTATTATGAGATTTTACCAGACAGCCCGAGAGGTCCATGGTGAAGGAAAGAAAGCAAGCCAAGTCGGCTTGCCTCTCCTAAAACCTACCATTTAATATTTAGATCTTCATTTACCAGGAGAAAAATATTAACCCAGAACAGTAGGGTGTGTTCCAACCTATGAATCACTTGGGGATAAAATGCAGATTCTTGTGCAGTGAGTCGGGGTGGAGCCTAATGTTTCTTCTGCATTTCTAGTGAATTCAGAGTATCCAGGCTGTAGCCTACAATAATCCACTTAAGGCCTATGTTTTCCAAACTCGCTTCTAATCATTTTAATCAATCTTAGTTATAGGTAACAGCTTAACTATTGTAACACTTGGTTGTGGGAAGAGATGTCCCAGGAGAGGAAAAGTGGGAGACTCTCAAAAGACAAACTTCTCCTACATTCAGTCTCTGGGAACCCAGAGTAGCTGCCAGGCTAGTGAGTGAACTTGGTGGAGGCTCAGCCTGGGAGAGGCCGCCAAGGTAAAGGGCACAGTAGCAGATGCGTGTCTCCCACGTGTCTCTGTCATGGAAATGCCATATCTGGGAAGCTGCTGCCCTGTGAGGGGCCGTTTCCTGAGCTCTTGGGGCTGGTGTGTGTGACCTTATACTCTGCACCGAGGAGCACTGTGGATGGTCTTCTTCTTTCCCCAAGGGTGATTTATTACATGTGCAATTAGATGATGCAAGTCGTGTATCTTTGTAAGATTTCCATAGATGTTTGCAAATTAGGGAGAGGTTCTTTGGCAGAGTATGAAGGGGAAAAAAGATCACTGAGCCTCCGTGGCCCAAGCAATTTTCTTGAATAACCCAGGGCCCCCAGGCCTGACCTGCTCTTTCCTAAAGGTGCTGCTGACCTTGGTCAAACCACGTATGTCATGTAGCCTGCTGGTGGCTTCCCAGAGTGGCCACGGAGGCCTGGAAATCCAATTTTGTCCATATACCAGAGGTTATCAGCTGCCTGGAGACTGATTAATGCTAATCAAACTTCCAGGAGGCTGGCATCCAAAACCCAGTCTATTAACTCCTAGTGAAGAAAGGAGCCTCGCGGCCACCAAATATGGTGCTGCCATCTTTGCCATTTGTCCCTGCTGTCTAGCCCTACCTTCCCAGGAGAGAGGTCATTGAACCTGAGGACTTCGTATGGAATAAGTCTTAAGGAATATTCCAGGGACCTAGATTCAGTGTTCTCTCTCATGAAGAAAGCTGAATAATCACACCAAGATACCCTCAGCTTTGAGACTCCCCTTGACTAGCTTCCCTTAAGTCTACTCCTTCCCTCCCCCAGTTCCGGTGTGGTGACCCATCAGCTGTTCGGCTTCAGCTTCCATGTTTCCGGGCCCTGCCTGCCTGAGAACACCTCTGCCTCCTAGGACTGGCTCGTTTCACCCACCCCATTCTTGGGTCATCTCTGAGCAAGGGTGTGCGTGTGTGGATGTAGCAGGTGGGACAGCGCACATGCGCAGCCATTACAAGGTGACTCTTAACTATTTCTACTCTCTTCCCTTTTTTTCTTTTAACTCTTTCTTACTATTTCTACTTTTGGACCAATTCCCTGTAGCCCCAAGAGTGGTGATCCCAGCCTTGAGGAAACACAGATGACACCTCATGACCAGGAGACTGATCCCTGAAAAACGTGTTGTTTTATACCAATGTCGGCAAGAAGACTCCCTATTTACCATCAGTGCCCTGGTTTCCAAAAGCCAGCCCACGAATCTGGCTGCATCACAAGAGGCATTTTATAACATACAGACTGCTGAGCCCCGATCTCCATTCCGAGTGAGGGTCCAGAGTTGTACTTGTGAAACATTCTGCAGGGGAAGAGGAATCCCTCAAATGGTAGCCACCTGTTTCAAAATGTTTGTGTGTCACAGCTGCCGTCAGCAATGGATGATGGTGATTGGAGATCTCTTTTATTTCTTATGTATACTTCTCCTTTTTGCTTAAATCTTGTATGTAATCAATGTGTGTTGTCTTACAAAGCAATCTCTTTTTTTCTTCTTTGGATAAAAGGCACCCCAGATTATTCTTAGAATCAGCCAAGCTTGAAACCACTGCCATAGACCTGTTGTCCCAGACCCAGAGCCCTCATTTTATGGATGAGAAAGCTGAGGCTTTATGGATGAACTGGCTGCCCGGAATCGGGGAGGGGGGGCGGGGGAGGGGTGCCATCTGGGTTAATGTATGTAGACCACGCCCAGTACAGACTCTCTGCTCCTTGACTAGAGCCACTTATGCTAAGCCCCAGGGGCCTTATTTCTGGGGTGTCTCTACAGAGCAACAATAATCTAATGCCCATACGTGCGAGGTCCCAGACCACATTTCACCCAAATATTGTCCCCCAGCTCTAGTACTAAAATGTCAGTGACATCAGCCACCCTGATGCTTCCACAGCTGACAGATTGAGGCCCCCAGAATGCCCAGGGGGCACCATCTCTTCATTAGATCTCTTCAACCTCCAATGCCTCAAATTCCCCATCTGTAAAATGAGGATGATTCTGTCTGCACTATCTCCTTTATAAACTGGTTGTGCAAATCAAACAAAACAATGTATGTGAAGGGCTTTGGGGGAAAAAAGTACAAAGCATTATATAATCTTAAGGTGGTCTCATCATCACAAATATTATATTATCTACCCGCCCCCCCACCTCGCCGCCGCCGCCCCCCGCTGACCAAAGATGCTACATTTCTGCTGAGTGGCTCCAGATAGAATCACTGCGGGTAGAATAAATAACTTTATTCTATTATAACCCAGTGAAAGGCTTACTTTGGCTGGGGTGGGGTGGGGGGGGTGCGGTGGGGCCGGGAGGGGTGGAGAATCAGGATTCCCATAGAAATCTATCACTTCTGAATATCTGATTAAAGTTGCTCTAATGGCCCATTAGTGAATCATTTCACACCCTACCCTCTGCCCTTCAAAGGCCACTTTCCAGCTGTACTCAAGAGCCAGGAATTGTTTGGGGAAGCAAGTTGGTACACGTAAGTCACAGGATGTTTTCCTGTCTGCTTAAAGGCAGGGACTGTCTTTCATGCCCCTCCTGCTGTGCTGGGTGGTGGAAATGCTTCAAGATTTGTCATTTTGAGAATGGCAGGGTTTTTGACCTTGTGTTCCAGACTAGATTAAGAACCGGACAGATTTTAGTATCTGTAAAAATGTCTGCAACTCTTCCAACAGAGAGAGATCTCTAGAATGGATTAAACTTTACTTTTCTGCCCAAGAAATAACACTGCTTGGGAATGAGGGAACTCCGTGTGTGGTAATGTAACCTTAGTGATATTAAGCACCAGCGATGTCTCCATAGAGTTGCTTTAAGAAAACTTAAGGACTTGGAGAGATAAGGTATAAAGGCAATGAAAATTGAAATAAAATGTAAAAAATTAATTCTAAGAAAGGAATATGTGAGTTAATAACATGACATAGATGGCATGTACTTACTAGAGGACACTTCCAACTCTGAAATTATACAACTTCATTTATACATTTATACAAAAATCCTAGGTTGGAATGGATGGAAAAGAGTGCATGAAAGAAGCCATTCTCAGATGGTCCTTGATGCATAACTAGGATCTGTGTAGGCAGAGAGAATGGGAAGTGCCCTCCCAGAGAGTGACAGTCCAGAGTAGAGGCTGGGGGGTGAAGCAGGTGTTTGTGGGAGAAGTTATGTGCTAACAAAAGGAATGGGAGTTGAGACTCACCCTGTTGACGCTTATAGGTTGGTCAGATTTGGCCTGAAACAGAGGAGATTGAAAAGACTTTAGTAAACCAGACAAATTGTTTAATGGTTCAGCTTACTTTCATTTGCTTAGAAACCCAAATGCCGGACTCCTGAGAATAGGCATTAGAATTACCTGGAAAACTTTAGGGAGAAGAAATGTTCTGGCTTCTACTCAACCAACCCCCTAGCCCTGATGTAGTATTTCAGAACCTTGGAAGAAATTAGGAGTAGTGGTAAAGGTAGAGATCCTGATTTTTTTTTTTAAGTTCTCCAAATGCAACCAATAATAGGAGCCAGCCATGTGATTTTTTTTAAAGATTTTATTTATTTGAGAGAGAGAATAGAGCACACGAGAGGGGGGAGGGTCAGAGGGAGAAGCAGACTCCCTGCTGAGCAGGGAGCCTGATACGGGACTCGATCCCGGGACTCCAGGATCATGACCTGAGCCAAAGGCAGTCGCTTAACCAACTGAGCCACCCAGGCACCCCAGCCATGTGATTTTTAAAGAATTTCATTCTCATATATGACATAAGGGTAATGTAGAATAGCTCTTAAGTACCCCTTTTCCCAGGACGCCTGGGTGGCTCAGTCAGTTAAGCATCTGCCTTCAGCTCAGATCATGATCTCTCAGGGTCCTGGGATCGAGTTCCGTATCGGGCTTCCTGCTCAGTGGGGAGCCTGCTTCTCCCTCTGCCTGCTGTTCCCCCTGCTTGTGCTCTCTCTCTCTCTCTGACAAATAAAATCTTTAAAAAAAAAAAAAAAAGTACCCCCTTCCCCAATTTGCGTGATTCTAATGGAGTTTTGAGGTTGCAAGTAATAGAAACCAATTGTGGCTCATTTACGCAGAAAAGAAATTTAGAGACAGAATGTTGGGTAGCTTACAGATGCCAACAGAAGTGTTGAGATCTGGGCTCAAGAGAATGGGCAAGAACCGAGTGGCCAAGAACACACCCAAGGTCATGGCACAGGAACAGTCTGCTTAGGGTACCACCACTGCCACCACTATGATTAGTAGACTCCTGTGACTAGCCTTTATCTGTCCCTGTGTCCTAGCATCACCTCCTCATGATCTGGAGTGCCAGACAAGAGCCTCCAGTGAGCCAGATCTAAGTCATGTGCCTGTGGGCTGGTTCCTGGGAGTGAAGACAGGATGTCCCCACCATCCCTCATGTCATGGGAGCCTCTCCAAATTCAGAGGCTGATCAAATGACAGACAGCCCCCTGACCATGCAGGCAAAATGAGCTAGAGGGTTTGTCTCCTCCTTCACCATCTCCTTTCCATGTGTCCACCTCTTTTCCTTTCCCTGCCTTTCGTCTCCTCCTTCACTGCCTTTCCCAGATGCCCCAGTCTCTCTCGGGCATTGCCATAGCTGGTAAACCACCAAGCTCCGTGTGATTGGCTTATTGCTGGTCACCTCTCTTCATGGAAGCCCTTTCACCCAGCTTACCATCAAATCCAAAACCCTGCCTACAGCTTCCCTGCCTCCAAAGACAGCCACTCCTTCATGGGATTGTCCTAGGTGTTTAAAACATTGTTGTGTTTTAAAGCCAAATATCTTTCATCCTTTATCTTTTTCTTATGGGTACTAATCCTATAAGCTGTGACACCTTGAAGTGGTCTACGCCTTTCCTCATATAACCATTCATATACTTGTGTGTAAAACCATTATATCCCTCCTACAGCTCCCCCCCCCCCAAATTATCTTCTTCAGGGTAAGCATCCTTAGTCTCTTCAGTTGCTCATCATAAGACAGGATTGCCATTTTCTCATGCCTGTACTGAACCAAACTCTCTATGTGCAATCTTATCAGAAAAGGATTACTGCCTCCTTTGATGTGGACAGTATACTTCTCTTAATGCAAATATTGAAATGTCTTTAGTTGGTTCTGTTATGAGATTAAGTTGACTGTCCATGAAAACCCGTATATTTGGATTGAAGCTATGTGGGACTTGTTTAAAATATCCCACAGGATCAGATTCTGACCCAGGAGCCTAGGACCACCATCCTGGCTCCAGCATTTAATACAGTTAACCTCATTCACTTGAGGGAAATTCCACATTGCTCTGTGGAAAGACTGAGAAGGTGAGTTCTAGATACTGGAAAAATGAAGCGCACATACCAGCAAGAAGACCCAGGATTGTACACTTTAATTATATTGAGTGGATCCTTCCTACAAAGTAGATGGCTAACACGCTGTTGATGTACAGAAGATGGTATCAGAAGACAGAGTTTGGTTTGCAAGAGTATTCTTCTTAATTATTTATTTTTTATTTTTTATTTTTTAAGAGAGAGAGTGCATGTGAACAGTGGGGGGAGGGGCAGAGAGGGAGAGAGAATTTCAAGCAGAATCTGTGCTGAGCGTGGAGCCCAACATGGGGCTTGATCTCACTGTTGTGAGATCTCACAACAGTGAGATCATGACCTGAGCCAAAGTCAGACACTTAACTGGCTGCATTACCCAGGCGCCCCTCTTCTTTATTATTATTACTAAGTCATTTATTGAGACAGAATTTGCTTACACTGTTTAGCATAATGAATTTTACCCAATTCCAGAAGAAAGGATTAAATGCAATATACTTAAAGTACAAAACTGAGACATTATGCTAACATAAGAAATTAAAGGAAGACCTTTCCAGTTGTACCAGTCTACAAATTCTGACAAACACGAGTCATGTAAACTACCACCTCAGTCAAGAGGGAACCATTCAATGTTGGCTAATTGAACATAATAAATAAAAAATAAAAAGAGGGAACCATTCCATCACCCTAGAAAGTGACCCCCCTGTGGTCAAACCCTCTCTCACACACAGCTTCTGGCGACCACTGATATGTTCACTGTCCCTATTATGTCACCTTTCCAGAATGTTACATAAATGGAATCCTGCAGCAGGTAGCCATTTAAGGCTTTCACTTAGCATCATGCATTTGAGATTCATCCACATTGTTACAAGTATCAGTAGCCCTTCCTTTCCACCATGTGTAGTCTTCCATCACGATGTGTCACAGTGGGTTTATCTGTTCACTCCTTGAATGTGTCCTTACATCAGAGCAAGGTCTGTGTAATGTCTCATGAAAGAGAGGTTTGGTGCCCCTTCTCTCTTCGCTAAATGCAGTCTATCGAACAGAGAAATTGTTGCTCTCGCATGTGATCTCTGCACTTCAGTCATGCTAGATGGTTATCTTTATAATATCTCCTGAAGCGTGGAAAAAAAATAAGAAAAGTAGACTAGACAGACTATATATGTTTTCTTTTTCTTTGCCCAAAAGCATCAGTACCAGATTTTTGTCTACTTTAAATAGAGATCTTATTTCTATCTCTTATTACAGTTTGAAACCAGTTTAAACCCTTCTAATTTTGGGGATTTTGTTTTGTTTTGTTTTGTTTCTTTTTAAGGAAAAATCTGTTTCACCTTCTCTAAAGGAAATCTGTCACTATTTTAATAATATGACTTTTTTATTGAATCGTAATTATTATATAAACAGAGATGCCAGCATTTAAAAATCTCTTTTAAAGTGCTGTTTTCAGTTTAAATTTGGACTTGTTCCACTAAACGTCTATGGTAATAATTTTGAGATATCTCTGCCAGGAGATATAGTATATCATAAAAACTGCACTCTGAAATTCAAGGTTAGAATGGAGAAGGGAGAGAGTGATTTGAAATAATTATGTGATAGGAACGTCTGAATTCGTAACCTCTGTATACCTTTGATTTATAATTTGGTAAAAATAACTTTTACAGAAACCTTCTTGGATTTCATAACCTCAATTAAAAACTTGTGGGATGCTGATCACAGCATGGAGATTTACTTTAAAAGCTAGGGCTGGCTAGGGTGAATTTGTTGTTTGCTTTTTAATGGGGGCAATCTTAACTTATTGCATCCTTAACTAAAGAACCGTTGTTCAGATTATATATCTATAGTCATGGTTCTTATACCTGTAGCTCTGCAGACTGTCCTTTAAGAATACTAGATGCAGCTGCCTTCCTTTCCTATCTATACCTAAATACAGTTTCTATCAAAATCTGAAAAGAATTATTTTGGAACTTGAACAGATGAACCTGAATTCATCTGGAAGGGGGAAAAGTGAGTGAATAGCTAAGAAATTTTTGGAAAAATAAGAACAGTGAGGAAGGATGTGGGCTTTCTCACCAGGGAACAAACCATACTTTAAAACCATAGTAATTCAAGCAGTGTGGCACAGGAATTGCCAAATAGATTAGTGGAACAAAGTAAGGAATCCCAAATAGGTCCACGTATGTCAGGAAATTTGGTGTATGAAAAAGGAGACACTTCAAAACTGAAGGATAAATGACAGTCTGCTTCGTGGATTTTATTGCAATAATTAGCTAAAACTTTTTACAGGAGACTATGTGAAGTTAAGTCCTGCTTTAAAATAGATGAATAAATTCCAGATGCGGTAGAAAGCTAAACATAAAAATGAAATCTGTGAAAATATTAGAAGAAAATAGAACATTATCTAGGGCGGGGAAGCCTCCTAAGTAAGACCATAAATGCAAGAAGTCATAAAGGAGAAGGTACTCTAAACTTGTGGATAAGATAAAAGTTGAAAGTTATAGGAATGGTTTGGAGGGTGTTATGAAGGAGCAAATTTCACATCTCACTCTACTTCTCCGCCATATGAGTTTTTGCAAGAATATATTCACAAATTGCATACGTTTCTCAATGTGCTTACCACAGTGTGTGGACCATGGCACATGCATATCAATTTTGGTAGCTATTACTATTTCTAAACCCCTTCCTCACTTGCAGTGATTCATGTTTTGAAAATGTAGCTCCATGTCTAAATATATTTTTGTAAAATTCTCTTATGTTTTGAAAATCATTGCCTTGTTGATACTCTGAGTGCTGTTTTCTACCACTCGTCATTACTTCTCAATGCCAAGGGTAAAGGATTCAATTCTATTATTAAATGCATTGTGGCTGTTGGCTTGCAGTGTGCTTGGGAATATGCTACATTCTGGGGCAAACATGGGGGAGGCAGGGACCAAAGGTTGCAAAAGAGCCATGAACCTGATTTAAGGTTTACACGATCTTGTTGATCAACATGACAAGCATGGTGAAACAACTGGGGATCAATCTGAGGAAGTGTTATCATCAGATGCCAAGTTGAATGTAATCAGCCCGAGGCTGCGCCCTGGAAGATGTCTAAGACCTGTGTTCTGTGAAACTTCAGAGGGGACCTGCCTCTTGAGGGGTTGGGAAGAGATGAATCAAGGAGCCCAATAGTGGTAGACAGACATCTCTGGAAATTTTCCCTGTCCTCTTGCTCTTTTGAAACAAGCGTCTTTCTAGCTGAGCTCATACTCTGAGTTTAGGGAGATTCACATGTGACACTCTAGAATGCCAGATTAGAAAGTTGGCTTGCTCGTGGGGGCTGCAGGAGAGCCGACTTTCTCTGAGGATGTGGGGCAGAGCCTTGGGACTGGGACCCTCTTCCCCACCAGGTTCAACTTCATCATGTGGGTTTTCATTGTTGCCCTTCACCATTGGGGATTTTTATGTGTACTTAGTTGACTTGTCTGCACATGTAGCCCAGCAGGCTTGGAGGTAGTCATTGTGAACACTTTTCAGGTATTGCATTTGTAGGTGTCATGCTTTATCTCTAAATAACATTTAATTCTCAAAGCAGCCCATTTCAGATGAGGAAACTGAGGGAAAAAAATACATAATTCATCTCAAGGTCCTACAACCGGCAAGTGACAGAATCTGGATTCAAACCCAGGTTTGCCAGGCTCTAAAACCTACATTCTATCCAACAGACTGCTAGGTCTAACCCAGCCCATTCCCACGGAGCATCACATTCTCCTTGTGGCACAGGAGAATTCCGGAAGATCTTCCTGACCATAGTCCAGCCAGTTCCTAAAGCAGCAACTTTACCATCTCTTTCCCTCTGTACAGAAGGAGGAAGGTGCTCTGGACCAGGAGTCCAGATGGGCTTCATGAAGCTCCACCATCCTTATTCCTAAATTTTACCACTTATAGACTGGTGACAGCCACATCTTCCTTACCCACCTCACAAGTTTGCAGTGGTCAGACAGTGATGCTGATAGTATGATTACTACTGATTTTGGTAAGATGTAGAGTTATACCAAAGTAAGGTAGTATTAATAATCGTAGTGAGGGTCTGATGTGTAATCCCAGCAGTTCTGATTGGTCTTTTATCCCTCACTGATGCACTTTGCCTGACACAATTCTCTTGACCTTTCCTTCCACTCTCTCCTCCATAGAAGGCTGTGAGTAGCAAATCCAAACCTTATTGGACAAGGAAGGGAAAATAGCCCTGTAGGATGAAGGCACCCATTAGAAGTGTGGGCATGTTTGGAAGCAGATATGACTGGGGACTCCTCTCTTCACAAGAACTTTTAGGTGAGGTCTGAGCTATGTGAACGACTCAAGTCTTTACTGCTATTAGGTGACATGCCTGTCCATGCTTGGCTGACAAGATGGCAGTCCATTTCTAGTGCTATAAGACAAGGAAGGAGCTTCGGTCAAGGTAAAACATGTGTTCTGATAACCTGTCCAATGTCGTAGGGGAAAGGACACAGAAGAAACTGAGCCCCTTCCAAAGTTTAGGGTCCTTTAGAAACCTGTGGGAAACATGGATAATACACATTGACATCTTTATTGGGTTTGTTTGCTTTTTAAATACCTTCTGAAGCATGTTTAGTGAGGAGAGAAGCTGACATGACAGCAGTTAATGCCTGTTGGCTTTGACCCAGGGCGAAATCACCACTCAGTGGTTTGAGCTCTCTGAAGCTCACTGTACCGCAAGACCCCACCCTCGGGCAGGAGGTCGCACATTACAAACCTGTGACTGGGAAGTTACCAAGAACTGGCGGTGGTGTTTCTGAGGTCCTATTGTTAAAGGTGATCATGGAGTCAGCTTCAGTTGTCTTGCTGAAAATCAGAACATAAAATAATTGCTTAAACATTTTCCCTCCAACATGGATTAAGAATCTCAGAGCAGATTCTGAATGGGAAAATAGTTGGTGTTCTTGTGACTCAGATACCAAGATGACTTCATCTCCCAGATGATCAGCTCTAGCCAACCTAGTGGTTTTGCCCATTGTATGGTCCTAAATCATTTCTCCTGCTTGGTAACATCTTTGTTGCTATCCCTTTTAAAAGTCTTGAAAGACAAGGAGCATAGGGGCACTGATGATTCAGATTAACAAGGAATATAACAGTGATGATTCTCCCTAAGATGATCTTTACCAGATCTTCAGGTTCCATTCACATCTGATCAAAATGCATACATAGCTTCTCTCTCTTGCTCTAGCCAATGTTGCTGCTATTTATTGGAGTAAAAACTATTCACCCCACAATGTATTATGTAAGGAGAAATGATTACAAGTTGCAGCTGGAAATCTCTCTCATCTTGTCATCTAAATACCAAACATAATAATTTTTAAAATGAACTAGGACATTTTATACAATTCAAATGCAAAAATTCTAAAGATCCATGAATTAAAGCAGCAGGGTATTGTTTTTCCTATTATTGATGTCACAAGTATCACATAGGTAGTTTTTCTCTGTATTTTAAAATATGTATTTTAAGGGGGCACCTGGGTGGCTCAGTTGTTAAGCATCTGCCTTCGGCTTAGGTCATAGTCCCAGGGTCCTGGGATCAAGCCCTACATTGGGCTCCCTGCTCAGCGGGAAGCCTGCTTCTCCCTCTCCCACTCCCCCTGCTTGTATTCCCTCTCTCACTGTGTCTCTCTCTGTCAAATAAATAAGTAAAATCTTTAAATATATATATATATTAAATATTTTGAAATGATGTATATTGTTTAAATTTGAGTCAGTAAATTGTCTTTATCCTTACAGATTAATCTGAAGTAAATGAAACAGCATGCATTACTTGGGAAACAGGGAAATACATCTTGATATTTTTAGATTGTATTAAAAGGGGTTTTAAAGCCCTTTAATAGCATATCTAATATATTTATTTAAAATTACTTGGTTATATAACCATGAAAAACATGATGAAATTATTTTAAGCAGGTCTTAGAGGTTTTACAAGATTTCATCCTATTGTGAAAGAAGTTCAAGAGTCAAAAAGTCTTGGAAAAGCTAAAGGGGGCAGAAGGAGTCCGTATTCATTTCCTAGGACTGACATAAAAAAGTACCTCTAACACGATGGCTTACAACAGCGCAAATATCTTTTCTCATGGTTCTGGAGGTTAGCAGTCCAAAATCAAGTCGTCAACAGAGGTGGTTCCTTCTGGGGTCTCCAAGGGAGGAAGGACCTCGTGGATCTCTCTCACCTTCCATCTTTGCAGGAAATTCCTGGCCTTTCTTGGCTTGTGGATGCATCACTTCAACCTCCACTCCCAGCTACACACCACTGCCTTCTCTGGGTCTCTGTATGTTCTCTTCTGTCTCTTAGAAGGACACCTTCATTGGATTCAGAGTCCACCCTGATCCACTATGATCTCATCTGGATCCCTAAGTAATAACATGTGCAAAGACCCTATTTCTGAGTAATGTCACGTTCTGAGGTTCTAGATAGATATGAATTTGGTGGGGTGGGGGTAGGGAACTATTCAACCCAGAGGCTTTCCACTAGTACATCTCCAGTTTGAGGGGGAGCTAGAATTCATAGTCACATTCCAACACAGGGCCTTAAACATGGTCTTAATTTCTGCCTGGACCCTCTCTCCTCTCTCCTCAATCCAGACTCCATGCTTCAGCCTCCTCCCAGCCTAGCTAATCTGCTGGACCTCAGACCCCCCAGTACTTCCTAAAGGAAAACTTGCCTGTCCACATCCACCCCCAAAGCAGGCCAGTCCCTTTTATAGAAGATTCTGAAGTAACCTGTACTTCTATTGAAACATTCTTCACATAATTAATATTTTAAAATTTATAGAATATAAATTCATATCTCTTTATTATTTTATATATCAATATTATTAAATATTTACCTAGTAGCTAATAAATTTTAACATGCATTAATTTTTATATTACTATTTTATTATATAAAATTTCTGCAATATATAATTTATTATAATATAAATAATATATTAATATATGTTATATATAAATATATAGTATAATTATGGTATAAATAAAAATGTTAATATTACAGTAAGATAATGCAATAATATGTTAAAAAATCATGTTATGTTAATATAGCATGTTATTGTCAGTTATGTCAATAATATGTCAATAATTCATAATACACTATAATAATTATAGATTTAATTAGAAAATTGACACATTAATTTGTAACATTAATTATAAGTTGACTGTGAAAATCTGTGAGGGCAGAAATCAAGTGCCTTATTCACTGTTTTGTCAGCACTGAGCCAGCATGCCTGCGCTCAGAATTTTGAACCTTATTCTCTTTATATCATCTCCTTAATTTTCAGAGAAAATCTGTTCCTTGGCACAAGACTGACTCCCTTCTGGGTCTGCTAGTGAATGCCTCACGGGAGCTCCCCTTGTGAGGGCTGGGGTCTGGGGGAGTAGGTGTGTGTTTTTTCTCTTCCGCCTCCACATTCATCCGTGGAAGCTGGGGAGTGACTTATGGTTGGATTCGGTGTTGTCTGAGGGGTCTTCACATTGTCTTGAAATCCAAGGCAGGGCATTTTAAATATAGCTTCATTCATTGGCCCTGTTGGGATTTAAGAATAAAATCTGAAAACTCACTTTACTTATTTGTTCTTCCTCTCAGTTGCTTTTTCTCTTTTTTTTTTCCTTCTATCCCTCACCTCTGCCCCAGGGAGAGAGAGAATTGAGACATCTCAATTTTAAAAACCAGACATTTTCTTTTGACCAGGTCTGTAGACTCTGATCTGGAACTTAAGCCCATTTGGAAGAGTCTGTGAGAGGCCCCTTTGGGCTTTATGATGTATTTACTTGATTGTTTTGAAGTTATTTCAAGTGAAATTGGGCCTTCTAAGCTTTGTGCTTGATAATTTAAAAATCCTTCCTTTCAGCTCTTGAAGAAACAGCGATATTGAAATTTTCCACAGATCTGCTTTGTCAAACTTAGCTTTTTGTTCCCTTAAGTCATCTAGGAGATCACGTCCTTTTGCCCAAAGCCAAAGTACCTTGTGAGAAGAGGTGATGCCAATATGTAAATCCTTTGAGGAAGTTGGACAGGGAGGGTAAACAAATCTCATGTTGATGCTCTCAGTAGACCATAAAAGCAAATTTTAAAAGACTGCAGTAAGTCTCTTTAGAAGGAAATCTCTAAAGAGAGTTCAGGATGTAAGGTGTTAATAACAGCAAAAAAAAAAATCCTCTAGTTATTGAGAGTTGCTGTGTTCTCTGACAATATGGTGTCCTGGGTCTTTCCCAGAGCCCCCATGGAGCTCTTTAAGTATCTGGTGAATTGGGTGCCCTGACCCCTGACTTGAGACCCAGCCGTCCTCATAAAGCTCCAATCTGTGTGAAAAGTGGGTGTGGGTTGCTCCTCACTTTGGGAAGTCAGAACAAGTTAAGATAGCCCTTTATCTTTCAGAAATGTTTGAGTCTAAATGGAACAAGGCCACAGTGGAAAACACTCATGTCTCCCCCCCACCCCCAGAGATTCGAGAAGGTCCTCTGGTCAATGCTTTTGTTTCTCTCGCTTCCAGATTCTTCCATATCACACTCTTCCTGGTGTGCAATTCAAGAAATAACTTTTTGGGGTGTTTGTTTTTCCAGGCGGCCCATGGCTCTGATTTTGTTTTTGGATGTTTTCCGTTTGCTCTAAGTTGGAGGGTTCCAAGTTTAGTATGTGCCGTCTGCCAGCTATTTCCTGTTGAGAACACTTGGTAACAAAGTGAGTTCCTTATATTCTAAGACATGCTTGTGATTCAAATACCCACACCTGTTTGCACCTCATACAAAAGCAGAGGAGCTGGCTCTTCATGCCGGGAGTGTTTTCCCCTCGAGTTGAACTCATGTGTCTACAGAGACCCTCTCTAAACATTTAAAAAATACCATAATGTTCACTGTCTAATGACGCTGTAATATGTTGAAACCCTTAATATTAAAAACAACTGGGCAGGGGCACCTGGGTGGCTCAGTCGTTAAGCGTCTGCCTTTCGGCTCAGGTCATGGTCCCAGGGTCCTGGGATCGAGCCCCGCATCGGGCTCCCTGCTCCGCGGGAAGCCTGCTTCTCCCTCTCCCACTCCCCCTGCTTGTGTTCCCTTTCTCACTGTGTCTCTCTCTGTCAAATAAATAAAATCTTTAAAAAAAAAACAAACCAATTGGGCTTTTGAAATCCCTGCCTCAGAAAAGTGAAAGAAGCCCTTTTAAAGGAGATAGCTGAACCAAAAAGGAGGGTTGTTGTCCAGATATTTGTGACAAATGTCAGAAAGGTACATCAGAAAGGAGTGAATGCTGAGAGAGGTAGCATCTCTCTTGACGCACGTGCATCTGATTTCATCATGGCAGTTGCTTGTGTCAGTGTGAGCAGCCCACATATTTTATAAAATATTAGGGGTCAGCTCGTCTCACAGCTTGGTTGGGATGGGCAACCTCCCAGGCTCCACCCGGAGTGCAGGAGCGGTTCCAGGACCTCTGGGACCATCCTCAGAGTTCAGGTCAGGCCAGAAAGCTTGCAGTTGCTCTGGGAGTTGAGGGCTGACCCTAGCCAGATGGACATGGAAGCAAAACAAGAGGCCACCCTTGGTCTGTGTTTTGAAAGACATGTGTCTCATCTTTCTCTGGCAGAGAATATGGCCTGCAGTTGGCCACAGTCGCTGCTGGTTGCCCATGCTAGCCTGATCCCCCACAGCACACGAACACCCATCCTCCATGGAATGACATAGGTCCATAAGACCCTCAAAATGCCTCTCTGTGAGAGCTCTCTGTCTAAGGCACATTTGCCCTGCCTTTTCAAATCTTTCGTTTTGGAATCATTTCTGACTCTCTGCCTATCCCTGTGAATTTGATTTTTCCAGAGACTCCTTTTCCCTGATTTAACTGTGGTTCTCTCTGCTCCACTCAGACCACAGAATCGGCTTTGACCAGTCTCCTCTGTGAGTTGCCCTGTCCGGGATTTCAGACTGGACAAGTATAACTGGTCGACCTGTGATTACCTAGCAAATTTCTGAAACGGAAAGGAGCTGACATTGGCATTTCTTATGTGCCAAGCGGGAAACCAGCCTTAGTCCCTTATCCTCTCGAATCCTCCCCGTGACACCATAGGGTCTGTGAGACTGAGGGGTTAGTCTCAGAGGTTAAATGTCTTGCCCACGGGCCCAAGTAGCAGTGCTGACACATGAACGAAGCATAATCTTGCTCCAAATACTTGATACTGAGCTGAATTTTGGTGAAGTTGTTTGGATAATGAGTAAAGAGAATCCTAATCCAAAGGAGCTCCTTTGCAGAAGGAGCTTTTTGCCCTTCGGTTTTTCCAGCAGGTTAAAGGAAATATTTGTGAATTCCATTCATCTAACTTCTCAAGAATGCTCTGCTGGCTGCTTCTATACCCAGTTAGCTGAGTCCTACCCATCCCTAAAAGACCTTTTTTGGCTACTGTTATTTCCCATCATCTCCTTTTGGGGAAATACTTTGTTAATCTCATTATATTGCTTTCGCTCAGATTGAGTTCTCCAGGAAGCAGATGCTGAGTTAGAGCTAAGAGTGCAAAATGTTTGTGGGGATAACACCTGTGAAAGGAAACAGGAGAAAGCAGCACTGGGCAAGGGAGCCATACACCATGCTGCCCACCTGACAAAGCCCATCAGCCCAACAGGGAGCTCTAGGCAAAATGTGCCTGGAGTGTAGAAATGGCCAGGCCTCATCTCCCCATTGTCAGGAAGCAAGACTATCCTATCTCAAGGGTCCTTCTAGCTGGACTAAGAATCAAATTGACATCAGGCAGATTAACAGGAGAACGTCAAATTTAATAGCATACAAGGAATCCACACAGACATGGAAATTCCAAAGACAGACACAATGAGGTATAGATGAACTAAGCAGAAGGAGGTAGCGGTCTGGGATTTCAAAAGTAGGGAAGGCAATTCACAGGAAGATGAAAAACAGTGAATGTTTGGTAAGTAAATGTTTTCTGGGCCACTCAGAAACAATGGGACATAGAGGCTTTGATCAAACAGGCCTTGCTAGGTTCCTCCCTGTGCACCATATCTGATTCATAGTATAATGTAGTTATCTATGCTGATAGCTCTCTTCCGGGAGCAAGTCGTCTATCTAAATTCTTTTTAGGCAATTGTGGGGGAGGTAAAGAGCTTTTCCTGAATCTTCAGAGTTTTAATTGTTTTTTAATTCAAAATAATCTTCACACCCAAGTGGCCCATCTTGAGGTACCCTGTCCTTGGCCCCATACCATCTTGCTCACCATTGGCCAGGAACTGCCCCCGTATGACCTTGACTTGAAAGCCGAGGCGGACTCTGATGAAGATCAGAGCTAACACACTCCTCACCAGCTGGACAGCAAGTCCTTAACTTGAAGGGACATCTGAGTGGTACTTCAGCCCAGAGATTTGCCTGCCTCTTCCTTATTCTAATCCGTGTCAGCCCATCACTGCTTGACAGCACATTATCTCATACAAGAATCCACAGGGACAAGAGTTCAGAACAGGCCAGAAGGTGTGCACAGACTGCCTGCAATCAGGAGGGGCAGTTCCTCGTGAAAGGAAAGTTGTCCAGTGCATAGTTCTACTTGAGAAGCACTGGTCTGGAGCGAGGGCACTGTGGGGAGCGAGGGCGATGACTGAGCTCCAGAGACCACCTGAAGGAGAGGCCAGCACTGGAGGGCATAGCCGGTGTTAGCCATTTTGTTTGGCCTTGGCTGGGCTGGGGGCCAAGTTGGTTCCTTAATCCTCTGATTCTAGCTAATCTAAGCAAATATTGCCTCCACTTTTCCAGAAATCTTGGGGACTGTCTCAGCTCATACCTGAGAAATGGAATGAGAGCTGGCCACTTCACCCACACCCCAAGAAACCACCCACCCCTCCCAAATACTAACCTGCCTTCTGGGCCTGCCTGAAAATACCTCTTGTTTTCCTTAGGGGCCTTTTCTTATGGGTGTGGCACATATTTTGGGTGTTAACATACCAGGAAAATGAAGTGGGGAGAGGTTTCTCTTGGCTGTTAGAAGTTGTAGCCCTTTACCTTCATCCATACCTTGTCATAATGCCCAACATTAGGATGAGGCTTTACCACAGTGAATCCCAAGGTCACTGGCTGGGTTTGTTTGCAGTCAGATGGGAATTTGAATCCCACCTCCACCCCTGCCACCTCTGTGACCCTGGGCAAGTTATTCTCTCTAAGCCTCAGTTTGCTCCTCTCTAAAACATGACTCATACATAATGTCAACCTTAATAGGGTTGCTTTATACTGAAATGAGTTAACGTGCGCATACAGTTAACTCAGTACAGCATGTAGTTACAACTTAATATTGGCATTCACCCCTTGTCTATTATAACTCATGTTAGTTTTTGGAGCTTTTAATATAAAGAGACCATTAAAAGCAAGTTTTACATTTTCATATCAACATTAATGCTTATACATCCGATAATTTAAGGTTTCTTTAATGCTTAACATGCAGTTATCTTAAAAAATAGTAGACAAATACAAATGCCTCTGTATGTTCCTTGTCTGAACATAAACTAAGAACCAAGGGCCACAGAGATACTCAATGATGCCACAGTTCAAATTGGTCAGTATGAAGAATGCACTGATTGGAAGCCAGGATTTTTAAATTGTTCTGTCCATATCTGTAAGGAGTTGGCTTATCTGTTGCTCTAGGCCAGAGTTCTGTTGATCTGGCTTTCTTGTAATCAAAGTCTTCCAAACCAGGAGGAATCCTAGAGGATCATTCAGATGGATGAACAAGAGGGAAAATATCCAACAAATCCAGCTTCTTAGGAGCATCCTTTGTTTAGAGAAGAATATTGCAAAACTTACAAAGCCAGTGTACAGGAACCTTTGTAGATTATGAGAACTGTCCAGCCCAGCTCTGCCTGCCAGAGAGCCTTGGAAAAGAAAGAAAAAGAAGAAAAGAAAATCAATCTTTAAAAAATTCTCAGTACACTGTATAGAAGAGATTCAAGAAAAGAACAGTGTGTGACATTAGCTGGAACACACCGATTGAGGTACTCATTTTGCAATTTCTTAATCTCTTCTCTGCTGACTTCAAAACAGTGAAAGAAATTTGGAAAAGAAGCCCACTATCTTGATGGAAGCTGTTTTGACATAAGTGAAACCAGCCTTGGCATGAGGTGAGGGCAGGCTCTGGCCAAGCCAATGGAACAGACCCTGGAAGGATTGAGGCAAACTGGGGAAATTGTTTCAAGATGGAGCTGGAGCCACTTGAAAGGGGAGGGAACTGGAGGGTCCAGACATTTCATCAGTGTTTGAATGAGTGTACAAGTAGCTTCATGTGCATTCTGAGATGTGTAGACCCCTTAGTATCACCTCTGGGGAAGGGGAAGAGGGTGGCTGCCATTTGAATGGTGCAGTGTGAGAGTTCGTGGATGACTGGCTGTTGTGAACTCTCAGATTTGGTTGGTTTTAGGGAAGAGGAAAAGAAAGGGAGAATGTGTGTTACTAAGTCTCATAGCTCTCAATGGTTTTCACCATGGAGGAACTTGGAAATGGAGGCAAGGGCAATGTGGAACTGAGTCCCTGCGTCATCTTTGACACATTTCTCAGGGCTTGGTGGCCCTGAAGCAGGAAAACAAATTGAACATAATTTCTAGGACATGGTCTGGCTTCAGTAATCCTTGAGCATTGATCAAAGCCTCTTTCAAGGCAAGGCCAAGGGCAGCACCACACAGAGGGAAGTGTAGGAATTGCCATAGGAAATGCACCTAGCAAGGCTGGGAAGTTGGACATCAGGCAAAACTCAAGACAGGCAGAAGGCATCCCTGCATTTTGTGTGTCTCAGACCCGGCCCATCTTCAGCTCTCAGGGGCACATCCTAGCAAAGACCTCTGTGATATGAAGTGTCCCTGGCCAGGGAGCAAGAGATAGGGGAGCTATAGAAGGTTCATTAACACCAATCCAGGCAAAGGAAGTACAGAAAAGACTCTGGGTCTTATAGTAATCTGGTGCTGGTAATCTGGCCTAGACAAAAATAACATGGAGAAAGTTAAAAATGAAATGCTGCTGATGTGAATGTGTAGTAACATGAATATATTAACATATGATACATACTATATACTACTACATTAGCATGGTATCTGGAGCTTTTGCCTTGTTACTGTTAATGAGGAAAGATTTCCTTTTTTTTTTTTTTTTAAGATTTATGTATTATTTTAGAGAGAGCGGCAGGGGGAGGGGCAGAGGGAGAGAGAGAGAGAATCTCAAGCAGACTCCCCACCGAGCAGAGCCTGAAGTCAGGCTCAGTCCCATACCCCTGAGATTGTGACCTGAGCTGAAATCAAGAGTTGGATGCCCAACTGCCTGAGCCACCTGGGCGCCCCAGAAAGATTTCCTTTTGAAGCAGAGTTGGTTTATGATAACAGTGGAACAGTGGGGGGACATCTAGGAGACCAAATGAGAAGGAGTGCGTACTCCACTTAAGTGCAGTTGCATGAGAATTTTTAAAGGTAGGAGAGGCTACCAGGAGTTTCCATAGCCTAAACTGGAAGGCATGGTGGCTATATGAGACAGGATAGATGAGGTGCTAACAGGTCCCATGAGGGCTATCTCCTCAGGATAATCAGGTATGATCTGAAGGAAAAGGGGAGAGATATCATCAAAAGGGCATGTCTGCATGAATCAAGATTTTTCTAAGGGGTAAATGGCAGAGAGAATGCAGAAGGACATAAAGACTGGTAACTAAGAACCTAGTAAAAAGAGATTGTTTTGAAGATGCAAGAAACAAAAGACCACATATTATATGATTCCATTTATATGAAATGGCTAGAAGAGGCAGCCCTGTAGAAACAGAAAGTGGTGGGCTGAGAATGGGCATTAACCATAATGGGCATGAGGGATCTTAATGGGGTTATGAAAATGTTCTAAAACTGATTTATGGTGATGGTTGCACAACTTGGTAAATTTCCTAAAAATACTGAATTGTACATTTGAAATGGATGAATTATTTGCCGTGCAAAGTGTGCCTCCATAAAGTCATTTTTTTAAAAAGGATTTTTTAATAGAAATTCTCATTGACCAGTCATTTTTATTATGGTGCTTAGTAAGTGACAGCCACCATGCTAGGGGGATACAAATATGAAGATCTTCACAAACAGAGCATAGGTAAGCAATTTTCAAAGAAGGCAAATGACTAATAAGAATTTTGACCTCACTAGTCATCACTGATTTGCAAATTATGACATGAGGTAGGTTTTGACTATCAGGCTGGCAAAGATTAAAAAGTGCCAATATTAAGGAACAAACAGTTCTCTAAGACACTACTGCTGGGATTCTAAGTTGTTACCCCCTTTCAAGAGGAAAGATTAGAGTTTTAGAATTACATAGGAAACCCTTGAATATGCTCTTGACCAGCAAACACCTTGGACCCAGAAAATCTACCCAAAGGAATTTATCTTCTGGGGTCTCAAAATACTATTAATAGTCTTGCATCTCCCAAATTTCTCTCTCCAGACTAGTCCTCTGCTCCAAAGTCCAGATTTAGGTATCTAGCTGCCCACGTGATCTTCTCAAGTTCAGCATGTGCAGAACTTAACTCCAGGGTGGATCTATGCATGCAGACTAGGTCAGAGAGCCCCAAGCCCAAAAGACTGCTCTTCCAGCTCAGGTGATGGCGGCTCCACCCTTCTAGTTGCTAAAGCCAAATACTTAGACGCCATACACCACCTCTCGCTCTCTCTCACACCCTCTGTCAGAGCCAAAGGCACAGCCTATTGACTCTGCCTTCAAAACTGATCATGATTCTGACCACTTCTTACCATCCCCACGGCTACTCTAAAGCTGAGCTTATCTCCGGCTGGAATTTCTGAAGATGATCTTCCATCTGGTCTCCCTCCTTCTACCCTTGCCTCCAACCCAGTCTATTCTCAACACAGAAACAAAGGGGATCATTTTAAAACATAGTACATATCACATTACTCTGCGGCTCAAAACTCTTTCCCACAAAAGTCTTTACAGAAGCTTATACAGCCTTCCCTAAACCAGTCCCTGTTACCTTATCTCCTGTTGCTCTCCTCCTGGCTCGCCCCTTGTCTCAAACCCTCCTATTCCTCAAACACAGCAGGCCAGCTTCCAGGTTACCACTCTTGCATTGGCTCTTGCCTCTATCTGGAACAGTCTTCTCCCAGGTGGTGGCCCGGCCAACTCTTTCATCGTCCACAAGTCTTTGCTCGGTGTGTTCTTCCCAGTGCGGCCACCTCAGGTGCAGAATTTAAAATTACAACCTGGCTCTTCCAACTCCTGGCGTGCTTGATGCTCTTTATCCTGTTCAGTGTTTTCTGTTTTCCATAACACATCTCACCTTCTCACATATGATATAGTTGGATGCTTTAACAGGGCTATTGTTTATTGCCAATCTCCCCCTTCTAGATAGTAAGCTTCACAAAGACAGGCATCGTTTTGTTCACCGCTGTACCCCCAAATGCCTCACGGTGCTTGGCATATAATAGGTACTCAAGAACTATTTGTTGAATGAATGAATGAATGAATGATTTTGTAATGAGCAAGTGGTGATTTTATAAACAAAACAACAGCTTTATGTCATAAAAGAAAAAAGTGATGAGTTCCCATGTACATTTTCTGAGCTCATCACTCCGCTCATGAGGTGAGACTGACTCATTCATGCACAGCCAAGTCTGACTTTCCCAGCATTCCTTCTGCCCCCCCCCCCCAGGGAAAATGTGACCATCATCAGGATGATTTAGCCAAGCTACGAGGCTGGAGTTCTGATTTGATTCTATATAGGCTGCAAGTTGATCTCATATAGTTATAAGAAACCCTGATTCACTCACAGTAATTTAATAAAGAAATGCAGTCAGTTGCAAAGAGAAGCCTGGAAGTTCTCTTTTAAGGGCCAGTATCTCTGTAGTATGTTTTATTAGGCCCGTTCTCATCACTGATCAGGAATGTTCTACTTAATTTAGCTTCTGAGTTTCTGTTTTCAACAAGGTAGATGGTGGCTTTAAAAAACCTTTTATTGATTTGTGCAGAAATAAGATGCATGAAAACCTTTGAAGAAAACTGGAACTTCTTGTAAACCTGTTGCTATATGTTGGAAAGGACCAGAGCTCTGCTTCGTTGCTGTTAATCTGTACTGGAGTTGAAAATGTGTAGTGCATCCTAGCATAGAGGCTACTTAAATCATGCTTGTTAGTTTGAGAAGTGAATTTCTAAGATAAATATGAAAATCAATGATACCTTATTGCTAGGAAGTCAAAACAACTTTTTCCATTAATCATATGATTTAGCTGCTTTTTATCCAGTGTTTTTCTGCTGTGTCCCCGCCACCCCCAACCCTTTACATCCAGAAGCTCTTAGCAGGAAACAGAAAGAGTACCAGCTCTGCTTCCTCACAGAAGTGGATATTACAGCCAGGGGTTGCAGGAAATGGAATTCCAGTAAGGAAAAGGAGGAAGGGAGTACACTTAACACTACTGAACACAAATGTGGCTTCTGCCTTTGAGGTGATGCACTGAATTTAATCAGTGTTTGTAGATCAGAGGGGAGAACACCTACCCTCTTTCTTACTCTTCTTAGTATATTTCACCTCTATCTGATATGCCTTAAAGATTCAGTATTGGTTTGTTTAAGATGCGTAGTTTTTATTTCTTAGTCGCTGGTGTCAAGAAAAAATATATCATTAAGCTCCTGCTATAAGTTCAAAGTTGGGGAGCAGTTCCAATTATAAACCCTGTGTATTCTCCTGCTATATGTCAAGACCTATGATTTTACTCTACTAGTAAGCTAACCAAGTTGGCCTGCCAGTTTCATGAATGCGGGCAGAAAGCATGAGATTCTTGGACCAAAGATGAAAGACAGTTTATTAGTCATAGAAATAACAGTAGCCAGAGTATCAGCATATTTGCCCCAATTCCCTTCAGGGCAACAGGGATCTCTGTCCTGGTGTAGAGATGGGTATGATTTAAATTTTACGGCTAAGCTATGTGGTGGTGGCAAGTTTTGGTAGCTAATAATTTGGGTTGGGTTTGAATGGCTAATATTGTATCATAGTTCAGAAAAAATTCTTGAATAAATATTTACCCTATTCTTCACTATCAACTTGTGTTTCCCAATCCAAGTTGTATGATAAAAAATAATTAAATACAGATTTTGTAACAAGAGAACGGATTCCTATATTCATATTCTCTGTTCTCAACTCCAGATGAGGGAGAAGAGGAAAGAGTTGCTGACCCCCAGCTGTTGATCCTGGAGAGGGAGGTGAGAATCAGCAAAACTGGGCTGCATCAGTCACCTCCCTCACGCAGCAGTTGGAATACGGTGTTCTATTCACTTACACTCTAAGCCTAGACTCCGGTGTGTTTTCAGAGCCTTGCTGGTACCTGAGCCCCATCTTCTTCCACCTAATCGGGGCTGACTTTCTCTCTCACTGTCCTAGCAAAGAAGTAGGTGGATTTGTTTTCAGAAATGGCTATATGAGCACACAGGGATAGCAGTCACTCTTCTCAGCACAATATACAGCCCAAAAATTCTGCCTACAGAGTCCCCGAAAGAAATTTTGGCTCATTCCAGGGAAGGTTGTGGAACTGGGGAGAAATAAGACTGAAATATCAAGTAGCTGGGAGGCAGCACCTGAGAGAGACTGCCCTTGGGGAATCTGGTTCTCCAGGAAATGTTTGTCATCTTCCCACCTGCTCCTACAGAGCTGTCCAAACTTGCCTCCCTCCGTTTCCCAGCCAAGACTTCACTGGGAAATTAATCTGTATATATTTAACACTTCCTCTCAACCCATTCTCCTCTGGGAACCTACAGATTTACAACCTCAGACAGCCCTCTGGGTTAATTAGGCTTAGCAGGTTTTCAAAGGAACACAAACAGCTTCTTAGCCTCCCCCTTGCTTCTAAGGCAAGAGGCAGTCATGGGCAAGAACAATTGATCTCCATCCGTCCTGTGTGCTAGACAGAGTGGCTATTAGCAGATAGTCCCATTCTGTAACCCTCATACCCCATCATAGGAACTCATCTAGAAACATCTTGCCAAGAGTGTTTGTTCTCCTATTGTCTATACTGGGGCCCGGACTTACTCAGATGAAGTAAGAATGTCTGCTTTGCAGAAAAGTCTGAGTTCTAGAATTCTTTTATGTTGTCTGAGTTATACAGTGTTTTCATGGCATTGTGGTACAGGCCAATGCCCAGGGGTGGTGATCCAAATTGCTCTGAATTACACATACATATACACCAATGGTTCTGCCTGGCAACACCCCTCTGTGGGTTCACACTATGTACCAGGCATCAGTAATTGATGGCCAGATGCCCTAGAGGATTTTCAGAGGCACATGGAGATTGTTTCTTCTGAGGATGTTGGCAAAACAGTCTAGAATTTCAAAATTGCACAGCTACCTCAAGCCGCCTTTTGATAGAATTGGGGCATGGGTAAATAATGTGTGTCGTTGGCCTTCTAACACCTATCTCTCTTTGCCTCTCTCTCATCTCCTCCCTGGCTGTCCTTATTCTTTAAACTCCAGGAAACTTTATCCCTCCAGCTTTTCCTAGCACCCAACCTCACCTGCCGACCCTTCCTAGGCCTCCCACCTCTGGAGAGCCCAGACTCCAGAATTAGGACAGACGATCAAGAAACAGAGGAGGTGCCCAAAACTAACTTACTTACTTACTTACTTACTTTCTTTCTTTCTTTCTTTTCTTTCTTTTCTTTCTTTTCTTTCTTTTCTTTCTTTTCTTTCTTTTCTTTCTTTTCTTTCTTTCTTTCTTTCTTTCTTTCTTTCTTTCTTTCTTTCTTTCTTTCTTTCTTTCTTCTTTCTTTCTTTCTTTTTCTTTCTTTCGTTAAAGCACATTTTGAGGGGAAAGGGAGGTGGGAAGGGATTCAGTCACAAAAGATGCTTGCAAAGACCAAGTGAAGTGAGGAACCTCAACACATTTCAGAGGGAGGGTTCTGGGCTGGAATTTGGAATTTCATTTCTGGATATGCTCCATATGGATATGGACTATCCTGGGATGGTCAAAATCAAATACATTTTAATTGAATTGAATTAATAACTTCATATGCCAGAGGACAGTTTCAAATTTGGGGGAGAAACCAAAAAGTAATTATACGGTAGAGAAGCTTCTGAAAGTTTAATTTTACCTGTTGTTGAAGAGGAGACCTATTTTTCTGGACCAGGATTGTGTTCCATTTCTTTTTTCTCAAAGACTGACTTGGAAATTTAGAGTCTAATGGTGGGTAGGAATTCTTTTGAATAGAAACAGAGATTTGGAAGTATGAATTAGCTAGGAAAGTGCTGGAAAAGTTAGGTAAGTCATTTCGGTATGGACGGATAGGGAATGTGGAGGCATTACAGATAAGGTGATTGGAAGAACTACAAGAAAACTACCCCCTGCCTAAAAGTCTTCTCACCAAGTTGCTGTGGTATCCATAGTTCATTCATTACACTTTGTCTTCGGGATGACCTTAGAAGGGTCAGTATCCAGGAAGGAATAAAATAACCTGTCATATAGTTCCCTGAAGGTGTCAGAGCCTTATTTATTGCTAGGAAGTCAGGCGACGATGGGGAGATGGTGCCAAATTGAAGATAAACTCCTCTTGCTTTGTAATTTTGTTGAGCAAGGACCCTGTAGAAAGAATAAAATAATCTCAGTAACAAGGCTCTTGGAGCTTCCATGAGAGTAGAAATATCCAAGATCCTATGCTCTGAGTCAATGGGCCTGCCTTTTCGACACTGAAAAGAAGGTCTCTGCACAGAACCCATCAAATTGTTCGGAGTTTTTAATGCAAAAGATAGAATCCTCAAAGCAATTGTAAAAGAATTGCCTCTCCAGGTAGGATCTTCTTCCGACTGATGGTAAATGCCCAGGAGACCTAGGACAACTTGGACCTAAAAAAGGAACGTTTCTGTTGTCCCAGGTGCTGTTTTGTCCTTGGCACTGGGTTAGTACCTTCCAGATGGCCTGCTCTTTTAATCCCCAGAAGTCTTCCCAAGAAACTAGCATTCACAGTTATTAAAATGTAAAAGCAACTTGGAGATGACCCATTTTAACACCCTTATGTTACAAATGAGGACACTAGGGTGACTGAAACACCACAAGTGTACAGTGCACGTGGGGTTTGGGAAGCAGGAGGGCCTGGGTTGACCACTTGGCAGTTATGTGAACCTGGGCACATAACTAGTATTTCTTTTTTATTTGAGAGAGATAGAGAGCACAAGAGGGAAGAGGGTCAGAGGGTGAAGCAGACTCCCCGCCGAGCAGGGAGCCCGACGCGGGACTCGATCCTGGGACTCTGGGATCATGACCCGAGCCGAAGGCAGTCGCCTAACCCACTGAGCCACCCAGGTGCTCTCCCACCAGGGCTTACAAGTTAGTGAGGTTCTGCCTTATTTGCAACAGCGTATCCAAGCAAACGATACAAGTAAAATAGGGAGCTTCACTGTATCCCACCACAAGGGGCATATATTGTGAACTGAGCCACCCAGGCGCCCCCATAACTAGTATTTCTGAGCTTCAGTTTCTTCTTCTGTAAAGAGTGTTCTTAAGGAGCACCTACTCAAAGAAGTAACTCAAAACTTGGCCAGAATTATTATATTTGCTATTGTTTTTTAAATGAGACAGAATTCACAGCACATAAAATTCACTCTTTTTAAGTGTACAATTCAGTGAGTATATTCACTATGCTGTGCGACCATCACCACTAATTCCAGAACATTTCCATCACCCCCAAAAAATCCTGTACCTGTTAGCAGTCCCAGCTCTCCCTTCCCCCCAGCTCCTGGCAACCATGGATCCACTTCCTGTCTCTATGGATTTGCCTATTCTGGAGACGTCCTATAAATGGAGTGACATATGGCCTTTGTGGTCTGGCATCTTTCACCTGGCCTCATGTTTTCAAGCTTCACGTAAGTTAGAACAGATACTTCATTCTTTTTGTTGCTAAATAATATTCCATTATAGGGATATACTTCATTTTATCTCTCTGTTTGTAGGTTGATGAAAATTTAGTATAATCACCATAGTTATACACGGTTAGGCCAAAACCAGAATGAGAACTTGGGTGTCTGATTCTCTCCCTGGTCCTGTTTTTACTACCCTGCACTGTTCTTCATAACATCTGGTATATGTCTTACATTAAGAGCAGTGATTTGCTCAAAGAAACCCTTACAACCTGGCTAATAACTACTCTTAAGATTTTATACCTTTACAGAGATTTTTCCAGGGTGGAAAGAGAAAATACACAACTCAAGAAAATGAAATCTAAACATTGTGGAAAAATTGTGCTGAGAACCAAGTTTGATTTTCATTTACTAGTCTCTAGTGGACTGCTCTTTACCTGTTCATCTCATTGCATTGCACAGAACAACCCGAGGTCTGTGTGGTAACCTTTATCTACCTGGCTTTCATGTGTAAGTTCATTACCATGGTTTATAGCCCAGGATCAAAGAAAGTTTTTACTGACTTTGGTGGTTGTTTGAGGACCCGTCTCTCTTGTTCGCTCTACTCCATGGTAAAAATTCAGAATTATTCTCTTCTTCAGTGAGACTGACACTGTTGCATTAACCTGACCATTAGGTATGAGTGATATATGGCTTTGGCTCAGAATTTAGTACATTTCAAACACAGCTGGTCCCCTCTCCTTATAACCTGGCTCCTTCCTGCATACTAACTGCCCCAGCTCTCAGGTCTGAGCTTCAGGCCTGGAGGGAGAGCAGCAAGCTTGGGATACTTGAAAAAGTTCTCTGCTTTTCACTTATTGAGGACATAGGCAACAAAGCCCCAGGCCCCCTCTCTGGGGGCACATGAAGACTGGAAGCAGGTCCAGCTCATTAAGGATTTGGTTGTTGACATTCTTTGCTTGTGACCGGGTGATGTGTAGAATGTGGCAACATTCCATGGTGAAAGCATTTCCCTGGGTTCATCTGGGGTGTGTGTTTCCTTATCTTGGGTGGCATGAGTGGAGGGTCTAGCCCAGCCTGGTTTCCTGACTTTGAGCAAGTGTGTTTTCTTTGCTAAAGCTTTCATGGTCCTGAACACCACTAATTACTTATCTCCTTTGATGTTCTATTTATGGTTATTCCTTAAGATCTGGAGCAGTTATTGTGTGTCAGTCTTCACATGCATCATCTCATTTATATTATTTCCCGCTTCTGAGTGTTTGGCACTCCTCAGTACATGAAATGCAACTAAGCCTGGCTTGTCTTCGTTGAGCTAAGATCCCTCTTTCCTCTCACTTTTCCTGGTTGGCACAGTTTCCAAAAGCCTTCTTTGTCTCCGTCTTCTATGTCTGCATGTTTCTCATTATGTTGGGGTTCCTCTTAATGCGATACCCAGACTGAAAATGACACTCCTTGTGCTCCAGGAACAACCCAAACTAGAACCATTATCAGGAAGTGAGCTTGATGCTCATTTAATGCAGTGCTTATTTACCAGTTGCATCTTTTTTTTTTTTAAAGATTTTATTTATTTATTTGAGAGAGAATGAGAGATAGAGAGCACGAGAGGGAAGAGGGTCAGAGGGAGAAGCAGACTCCCTGCTGAGCAGGGAGCCCGATGCGGGACTCGATCCCGGGACTCCCAGATCATGACCTGAGCCGAAGGCAGTCTCTTAACCAACTGAGCCACCCAGGCGCCCTACCAGTTGCATCTTGATACCAGCCAACACCCCTCCCCGCTCTACTCTTTTATCACTTTAATGCTGTGAGGCAGAGGTTCTTGTTGTGCAGTTGATATTTTGATCCTAAGAGCAAAACCTTACTTTTCTCTGAATCGATTTCTACTATTCTTTACCCTGGGGACTTGCAGAGTAATTATGGCAAAACTATATGAATGGAGGAGTGCCTGGCTGGCTCAGTCCATAGAGCATGCGACTCTTGATGTCAGGGTCATGAGTTCAAGCCCCACATTGGGCAGAGTTCACTTAAAAATTTTTTTCTTAACTTTAAAACTATGTGAATGGGAGGCTAGCATAATTCTGATGTAAGAAATTGTTGAGGAAATGGAGAATTACTGTTTTTTTAATCATATATTAGAATTGGCTCTGTGAATAGAAAAACCCATTTCTAACTACCTACCCTAGGGTATTTTCATTAGTAATTTCTAGTTCATGGGGGTTTGGGTTTGTTTGGGGGTTATTTTTAGCATCAGCAATTATGTAGATTAAAAGAATGGAGTATTGAGTCTCTTGAGGAAGCTTAGTACCTCAATTGCTTGGGCAGGGTGTTAATCACATGGGTCCTGTGTGGGCTGCTGAATGTGTCAGCCCGATGCACTGGTCAAGAAGGATGTTTTGAGGGTTTTAACCAGCACCTCTGTGTTTGTTGCAGTTACCTGGCTGAGCAGTGCTGGAATGGCGGCTTTATCTACCTGATCATGCTGCGCCGCTTCAAGCACAAAGTCCATTCTCCTTATAATGGCAACAGTAGCAACAGCTCTGAACCAGGAGAGACACCTACCTTGGAGCTGGGTGACCAAACTGTGAAAAAGGGGAAACGAGCAAGAAAGTTTGGGGTCATTTCCAGGCCTTCTATCCAGAAGACCACTGAAGAACCCAAGAGCAGCCTTGGCTGTGAGTTGGACAATGACCCCATCTCTGAGCTGGACAATGGCCCAGACCCTGAACTTGGAAATGGTCATGCTTTTGAGCTAGAAAATGGCCCAGAATCTCTCAAGGAACTGGCTGGATCCCATCTAGACAGTTCAGAAGCAGAGAGAGGGACAGAGCATAGCATTCCAAAGACAGATGCTTCTCTACCCACAAGCAATGACAAACGCCGCTTCTCAAAATCTGGGAAGACAGACTTCCAATCAAGTGACTGCCTGGCACGGGTAAGCTTTGGTTTGATTATAGAACCTGAATTTTAAAAGAAATCCTGTTGAAGTTGCTTTTAAGGCTTAGAAAATATATCTAAGATGGCCTTGTATTTAGAAGCTAACACATTTATTATGATAAATAGTCAGAGGACATAACAATAACAACAACAACAACAAAAATCCAAGTCATTTTATCCTACTTAAATAAAGAGCTAGTTGAGTGATCCTAAGTGGAAAATTCAAGCCTTCTGTGGTATAATTTGAGTCATATGAGGCCCAGATAAAGTACTTGAACTGCATCATTATTTATCACTACCATCCCCGGCGGAATTGCCACAGCAAGGCCAAGAATTCCTGGTGGCAGCTGATAGCATGAACATTCAAGCCTCAGTATTACACAGGAAGGATATTCACCATGCAGAGAAGCATCTGCTTTTCTTTTTAACACTTCAAAACCAGTGACATTTTTATGGGTTTATATTATTAAATTGCTGAATTCCAGTGAAGGTTGGAAATTTCACAGAAATCTCTGATACTGTGATATCCAGCTGTGATGGTCAGGCTTGGTCTTCCCTAAAGGCAAAGCAGATGTGGTGTACTCTGAATGGTAATGGGCGCATTTCTAGGCTCAAATCATCTCCTTCCTTATAACCAACATTCTCTCTTGAAGTGATATTTCTTTGGGGTAAGTATGTTCCTTCCAAGAATCCTCTTGGCAGATACTCTTGTGGGTTTCTAATGAAGCAGTAACTTACTACAGGGTTTCTGACTGGTTTCCTGAGTCCCTCCAGGAGACACCCTTTCGGGATGAAAGAGAAAGTTGGAAAGATAGAAAATGGTCACAGAAGAAATATCAAGTTCAGCTTTGCAGGCTGCTGAAATGGTACCCTCGCAGTGAATAGAATTTCTAGTAAGTCTGTTTCATGCATATTTCTGCAATCATAGCTAATCTGTATAATGGGAGGAGAGGAATTAAAATGACCCCTCTCTCAGGGGACCATGTTCCTTCATCTGAGGATCTCAGTGATCTTCATAAAGCCTTACCCAGAGAGGCATGATTTGTAGATGGAATGTGTAAATGAAGAAGAAAAAAGTAATGTCTCTATCAGTGATTTTCTACAAACTTTATGGTCCCCCTCAAAAAAGAATTAGGGGCAATAAAAAGATTATAATGTGTTTCTTATTGGTAATACTCTACTTGGATATGACTTGTTCTCCTAATGATTAAATTATGAATACACAGAAAGCCTAGAGTGAATAAATTAGGAAGTGTTGGTTCTCTTAATCATTTTGAAGGTTTAAGTTACCAAAAGAGATTGAATCTCATATACAGTCCAAACAAACAGGCTTTCATTTGACCTAGGACACAGTGGAAATAATTTGGAAACGACTTTAAAAGAAAAAAAAAAAAACATTTAAGAGGCTACTATTCTCTGCTCATCTTAAGTCAATAATGTAAAATTGAATTTCTGGATTAGACTATCTGAAGACTACACATATCAGAGTTTCTTTGCTTGGTTTTTACACTCAAGGTCAAATGTCCAAGAAGATATGAATGAAACGATGATTTAAAAAAAAAAAACAAAACTAGATCTTTTGACTTTGGGACTTTTTTTTTTTTTTAAAGCCACATGCCTATAAAAAGGAGAGACCTGCCAGAATTTGCATTCTTCACAACTGGCCATAATCTGTAGATTGAGTATGGACCCTGGGTTATACTTCCCATCTTAGAAAGTCAGCATAGGCCATAGACCCTCTCAGGCATGAATATATTTTAACACCCTTTTCCGCCCCAGAAGCATCATTGTTTGATGCATTTACCCAGGATTGATACAGTTGGCGAGAAGTAGGTCGTCACAGCTTCCCCTGCATCCAGGTGGCCCCCGCATTGGGACCAGTAGACCATCACAGAAAGTCCTGTAGGTTCTTGGACTGAGCAGATTTTTATTTTTACTCCAGGATGAGCCCAAGGTCATGCTAAAATGGAATTTCCAGAAAAACAAAAATCAGGTATTTACCTCTTAAGCCCTCGGGGAAAAAAATTCCATTGCATTTGAATAATGGGAGATTAAACATGTCAGCATTGTTCTGTTTCTGCTTTATTAATGATTTAATATATCTACAAAGACTTAATAAATTACAGAAAAGGCTTATAAACATTCAGACCATTTTTGTCGGATGCTTCTTTTTCATAGACTGTTATTTGTTACATAAAAATAAATCTTCAGTCTTTGTTTTCATATCCTCTTTCCCTTTAACAGAACTATATAGGAAACATGTTTCCTCTAATAAATATCTTCTTTTTAAAAAACCATATGTTTCTATAAAATATCAACACATAATAATACATATGCAACCAGATTAATCTTTTAAACTACAAAAGTTGGGCCCATTGTCTAAAATACAATCTCCTAGGACATAGATAAGCAATTTTAGAACTGAGGTCAGAGTTCCTTACTCCCTGTCTAGTGAAGACCATTACTCATCCAAGGGGAAAGTTCTTGCAAGCCTGTTTACTACAGATGTGTATTTTTGTAATGCAGCATGGTAAAAAATAAATACAACTTAGTCGTATCATAGTGAAAAAAAGAATCCTACCATTTGCCAGCCAGGCGAATTGATTTATAGCGGGTGTGTGTGTCTGTGGGTCCATTTGTGGTTTCACCCTAACACATGTAATTCACCTGTACAGTATCAGACCTCTTCCCTAGAGACCTCAGGAAGGCTGAGTGGTTCAGGGCAAGCGGTCTGCAGAGACCTCAGGAAGGCTGCCCCAGGTCTGAATATGCAGGAGAAGGAAACTCAGAAGGAGAGTCACACCCAGGACATCTCCTAGGTTGTCCCTGATGTTTGCATCAAGCAGAAACAGCCTGAGGATGGTCCTATTCTAGTAAGCCCAACCCCCATGGTCACTGGGTGAACTTCTATCCTTCTATGTGGTAATGTCCCTCTTCAGTCCATGTCTGCTCCTTCACCTCTCTCCTGAGCCCCCCCGTGCCAACCCTTCTACCACCTGCCTGCAGTATATCTCCATCTTGGGTATGTCACATCATGCCTAAAACTTGACGCATGACTTTCCCGCACCACCAAGCTGGCTCCAGTGTTCCAGGTTCCACCACCCGTAACGTTGCCCAAGCCAGAAACCTGAGATTCAACTAGCAGTTACTCACCTGGTTTGTCTAGAGCTTTCCCTGGTTTTGTGCTGACAATCCCACATCCTGGGAAATGCCTTCATCCCAGCAAATTGGGACAGTTGGCATCCTGGAGTCAACTGAAATGCTGCCCTCTTCCTTCCACCCTGTCCAGTTGATCGCCAAGTCCTGTCAACCCCGGCTCCCTTTGGGGTCTCTCTCCCTTTCTGTCTGGGTCAAGCAGCTTTCATTTCCCACATGGGTAGTCCTGATGTTCTGCTACCCATTCCACTGTCCACTGTCATCCCGTCATCCACTGTCTCCACAGCAACCAGAGAGACCTTTCTAAAGAGAGCGCCTCAAGCATGTGTGTGTGTCCTCACACACACTGCAGCTTAAGCCCTTTGGGTGGGTCTGCTTTATCTTCAGGGTAATACCCAAGCTCCTTAGCTTGGTGAAACACAGGAACCCTTTCCCTGTATGGTCCCTGCTTAACTTTTTGCCTTCATCTCTCACTGCTTTCTTCCTCTCCTCTTTGGGCTGAATCAGCCACAATCTTTTCCAAAGGACTATGCTCACTCTCTCCTCGGAGCGTTTGCAGATGCTGCTCTTGCTGCCCCGTTTCTCCTCCCCTCCCCCTTGTAGCTTAGCTTCTTCTGTTTCTGGGGGACGAAACACCATGACACACTCCTCTAGGAGGCTTCTGTGACCCTTCTGCCACCTGCCCCATCTTTAGGCGTCTCCTCTTTGGGCTCCTGCAGTGCCCACTTCTCATCTTCATCAGTGCATGAATCCCACATATTCCAACTACCATGTGGCTTGTTGTGTCCCAGGTAGACTTGAAGGGCAAGGACCTTACTTGTCTTTGTGTCCTGGCTCACTGCCTTGCACCTGCAGGTGGTCTGTAGATGTTTATTAATGAAGGCACCCAAGAGCTCTAGGCCTGAGAGATGGGACACCAGGTTCCAGCCCTCGTTCTTCCATCCCCCGCTCCGTGGCCATCGGGCTGCCATGTTCTTCCTCTGAGCTTCTATCTCCTCACCCATGAACTGAACGTTTTGGTCTGATGACTCAGGAACTTCAATTCTGACACTGATAACATATCTTTTTATTTCTTACTGATCATTCTAAATAAGAAGGGATAGGCAAACAGTCTCAGGATCTAAGTTTGCAACTAGAGCCAGACAATTTACTGCAGTAAAATTCTAGTTGGATGATGTTTCTTCTCACATTTGGAGAAAAGATGCTATTGTGAAATATTATTTTTGGTTCCAGCAGAAGATGAGGTCATTTAAATGCTGCCGAGACAGCTCCCTTTAATGTACCACCTCTGTTTTGTAAATAAATCCTTTTTTTTTTTTTTTTTGCGTCTGTGAAGAGATGCATGTGTGAGCATCACACAGTAATCGGCATTTTATAGGAAAGGGTAGCACTTCGACAATATTAATACAAAAGTCCATAGCATCCAATTTTGCATGGTTTGGCTTTTTCTCAACAGGCTGACAGAGTCTCGTTGCCCTTTAAGCCAATGTAAAAGGAAGCAAAGGCTTGAGCCATCTGTCTAGACAGGATCTGTTTCAGAACTCAATCGTCTCTACAACTGGATTGGATGTTCACACGCTAAACATTGGCAAACATGCAGGTTTCCCATCTGGGCGAGCCTCTTAATGTCACTCTCAGTAACTTCTGAAAAACCATAAGATCCGTGTATAAACATCCTATATTTGTTAATTCTGTGGCATTTATGCAGTATTGTTATGGGCTAGGCACTGTTCTAGTTGCTGGAGAACCTGCTGATAAATGAGAGACATGGTTCTGTCCCATGGCACTTATCACAGATAAGGGGCCACAAGCAATAAACAAGCAGATAACTGAATGTAAATGTTAGATGGTGGCAACTGGTACTATAAATGAAATAAAGCAGTAAAGTGAAAGATGCCTGGGCAGTGGCCCGGTAGGGAGTTAGCTGAAATTGGTATCAGTGAAGACCTCATTAGAGAGGCAATGTTTGAGCTGAAGCCTGAGTGTCAGGAAAGGACAGCCCTACAAAATCTGGGGGCAGAATATTTCCAGGGAGGAGCCAGCACATGCAGCTGTCCTAGGCAGGAGTGATAGAATGTTCCAGGGGCAGAGAGACCAAAGCACAGTGAGTGATGGGGAGAGCACAGGGAGGTGATTTGGGATCATGGGTGGGACTAGATGTAGAGGTTTGTGTAAACCATCTCAAAGATTTAGACCTCAGTCTAAGTCTAGTAGGGAGCTGTTGGAAGGTTTAAGCTGAGTGCATCATGTATGTTTTTTAAAAAAAGTTCACCCTGGGTGACTCAGCCTTAAGCGGTGAACTCCTGATTTCGGCTCAGATCATGATCTCAGGGTCCTGGGATCAAGCCCCATGTCAGGCTCCATGCTCAGTGGGAAGTCTGCTGGAGGTTTCTCTCTGTCTCCCTCTGCCCCTGCTTACCTTCTCTCTCCCTCTAAACTAAATAAATAATCTTAAAAAAGAAAAAAGTCTCCCCTAGATGTGTAATGGAGAATAGGAGATTATAGGGAGCAAAAAATAAAAAGAGAGACCAGATTGGAGGCTAGTGTGATAACTCAAGCTAGAGATGCTGGTGGTCTTGACAGTGGTGGGGTGGCAAAGAGGAGCAGAAGTAGGTGGATGTGGGTGTGTTTTGCAAGTAGGATCGACAGATTTTGCTTATGGTTTAGATACAGGAAATAGAAGGAGGAATCAAAGATAACTTGTGAGCTTTTGGTTTGCATACCCTCTTTAGCTTGAGTAGATGATGGCGGTGAGAAGGCCAGGAGTGAGAGGGAGGCAGAGTCTTGTTTTGACCATACTGAGCTGTGTATTAGATACCCAAGTGGAATTGTAAGGAGGCAGTTGGAAATATACTTAATATTATTATATTTAAGTCGGCCTGTTGATTTTCTGCCAGTGCCAGCTTTAGCCTCATAAACTTCAGACACTGATTTTGTTTGTAACTGAACACTGCTTTTAGCTGTGGGCAGCTAGATTTAATACTGACAGTTGGACAATTGAGACTGATAACATCTGCCTCTTTCTTCCTGTTTGTGCCTTCCTTTGTGTACCTCTGAACTCCTCATTAGATGATCAAGAAATCCCAGAGCTGGGAAACTTGCATGGACTTCTTTAAACTCCCCCCGTATAGTTCCTACTTTCAATTATGGAGGAAAAAAACTCATGTTATTGGATAAAAGTGGAAAAGAAGACCTGCTTCTTGATTAGCATAGTTGGGGGCCGTATTACAGATTGGTCATCCCTGCCCTCTGAAGCTGTTTTTATTAGATATGTGTTTTATTTTGCATTTAACTATTTGTGTGTGTATTGGGCAAGGGTATAAATGGGGCATGTGAGTGCTCTTAATGAAAATTGTCTTTAGCTCTTTTGTCAAGAGTATATACATTAGGTCATTATTCTTTCTCCATGATCATAGTTTTGCGTGTTTCTTGCCACAAGTTCTATTTCTAAAAGCTAGTTAAAAATGAGAAAGGACTGTATATCTAGTATTGTCACACCCTCTATGAACTGTACGTTAACAAGCTCTGTTTAACAAAAAGATGGTAGGATGGGGGGAAATGATGGTGCAGCTAGTAATGGGATGAATAGGTTTCTGCTAATTTGGGCTAAAGCCAAATGGATTTTCTTAGTTCTGGACTCCAGTAATGGTCCCTGTTGCTTTGGGGAGAGGATTTCACAGCTCTTATGTACTGGGAGAGGGAGGAGCACTGTCCCATACCATCAAGACCCTAGTAGCCATGGCATATCTTCCATGGAAAAAACAAGTCAAGCCACCATTATGCTCTAGTTTCTCAGCTCCTTTGTTAGGCCCAGGGAGGCAGTCGTAGGGTAGGCCCATAGGAGCAAGCCAGGACAACAGCTAATCAGCACATCCCTGAATTTGTTCCCTTTGGGGCTATCCACTAGGCCACAGGGCCTCGTGTGTCGAAAGTTGCCATCTTGTCAGTAGCACTGACTCTCAAGGATGGCTTTTAGGAAATAGTGGAGCTGTGAGAGACTTTGAAGGCCAGTAGGTTACTTCTGAATGGAGAAGAGATAAAGGTGTTCCAGAGGTCAGAGGCAACAAACCAAAAACCATGGAGTCCAAAGTGAAATGATTGGATGATACAGGGATTGTTGACAAGTTCATGAACTACCGTGGTAAGCCAGTGACTTCTGAAGTTACATTTGGCCAGACAGGCATCGTTTGTCTGTGGTCAGCAGATGAAGGAGACCATTGGCACCACTGCATGTTGCCAGAGCAATGGAGCCCCGCTGAGCAGTGCTCACTAGAGAAAGTATAGGATCCAACAGGTCTCTGTCTGTTAATAATTTCCCCAGACATTCTTACTGCTGCACATCAGTGACTGTTTAACATCTGGTTTTTTTACTATTGCAAGTTTCATTTTAGTTTCTGACAGTATGTATTTCAGATTTTCTGAATACTTCACATTCTTTCTCTTTTGCAAGCAGCTTAAATGGGAAGGTTGTCTATTTCTGGGAGGAGGATGGCTTTGTCCATATTGGACCTTATTGGTTCCTTTAGACCTTCATGATGGATGAGGAAAGGACATGGCTTTTGTTTTATATGTTAAGGAATGCATACCCATAGACCTAGAGATAAAAAGAACTTACAGGAGTGAGCCTAACGTAAGACCCCCAAAGTAAATCACCTTGGAAGGTTTTGCTTTCGTTTCTCTGAACACCCAAGTATCTGAAGGAACTCAAACATTTTGCATCAGGCATAAAATAGGGAGTGAAATGGAGAATTAACCAAAGCAGAAAAGCTACCATTAGTCCAGAGGACTTAGAGATATGATTAGTTTTTTTAAAGAATAGATCTTTATAAGGGTTGAAGCATGTTTTAATGTATTTAAAGAGTGTGCAGACCAATGTCTATAAGAAGCCAATAAAAAATTCATCAATTAATTTCCTGCTTTGGTTTCTCCCACCAAAGATCTCATTTTTATGGTCTTAGGAAGCTTGAGATTCAATTCAACATGATAGGGTTTTTTTTAGTGATGTATAATTGATACACAATGTTATATCAGTTTCAGGTGTACAACATAGTGATTGGACAACTACACATTATGCTATGCTCACCACAACTGTAGCTACCATTTGTCACCATGCAACACTGTTACAGTACCATTGGGCATATTATAATATGATGGTTCTACCATATACATGTGCCTATATAAATAATATAAGGTCACCAGTCAACATTTATTATGTCTCTACTAGGTGTCAGAAGCACTGCTGCTTCCATAAATATCTCATTTAATCCTAATGACAAATCTGAAAGTATTAATAATTATCCCCACTTTAGAGGCAAGGAAACTGAGGGTCTTAGGCATAAGGACTTTCATAAGTACTAAGTGTCAGAGCTGGGCTCAAATTAGTTGAAGTCTCCTGGCACCAAGACCTATCTTTGCCTTCCTTTCATCTTCCTTTATTAATCAGTAGCTGTGCGTAAATAAATGGAACCCAGACACAGCCAGTGTTTATACACACAGTGGTATCCAGGTTTCAGGCAGAAGAAGTTTTACTTAACAGAATCCTGGTCAGGAAATTGGATAATCACTCTTGCTGTCCAATATTATAGCCACTCGCCACAGGTAGCTATTTAATTTAATTAAAACTAAATGAAATAAAACATTTAGCATCTCAGTTGCCACTACCCACATTTCAAGCACTCAATAGTCACCTGTGGCTAGTGGCTCCATGTTGGATTGTACAAATATAGAACATTTCCATCATCACAGAACGTTCTGTTAGACAGGCAGCTAGAGAGTCTGGTCCAGCACACACAGCTTTTTCTTTCCGTGGTCATCTACAATACCTGTTGACAATTGATGACTATTTGGCTTGACCTAACAGCTCCACTCTCCTGGGTCAATGCCATGTGTCTGTCCATATACTTCATAGTGTGCTCACTTTTTCTTCCAAGGAGGAAGTTGGCCGGATATGGAAGATGGAGCTGCTTAAAGAATCGGATGGGCTGGGAATTCAGGTTAGTGGAGGCCGAGGATCAAAGCGCTCACCTCACGCTATCGTTGTCACTCAAGTGAAGGAAGGAGGTGCCGCTCACAGGTGACTAGATAACTCTCCCTTCTTCTCTGCCACCTTATCCTCTCCCTTCCCTTCCTCCGGGTGTAGGACTCTTCCATTTGGTCAAAGCCCTGGTAATTGCAGTTCATAAAGATGATGCTGGAGCATGGAAGAAAATCAGGCATGAGCAGTTCCAATTAAACACACCTCTGGGCACAGGAAGTGGCTAATTGCTGGAGACAGTACAGGCTCCTCCGAATCAGAAGAGATCGGATTTCTTTCTAGCCTGTTTTGAGTTTCAAGTGATTGTTACTTATCCTAACTTTTAGGATACTGGTAATATGTGGTTACCTATTGAGACTATGCTACGCAACAGAACGCCACATTCCTGACATCTTAACCCCCATAAGATTGTGGCTAATGACGTGGGAAAGCAATTGATTTTAAATGCGACCGCAGTTCATGTGCCGTGTCAGTTCTGTCAGGTTTCAACACACACTTATATACATGTGTCATGTAAATGCCAAGAGGAGAAATGTAAATGGGAATTTTTCTCCTTGTGACCGGAACAATTCATACTTCAAAACTTGTTTTTTAATCTGAACTACTGTCTTAAGTAGGAAGAAGGACAGTGCTTAGGCAGAGCATGTACAAAGAAATCCATCTGGAGTTACAAGGATGTAACTATCCCAAAATATACAGCATGCCTTTGCTTTGCTAGCTGACTGCTTCCGTGTATATAGGGCGTCTACTATCGACAAGGCACGCTGGGGTATGTACAGTATACACACGTATACAGTAGGTGTATAAAAAAGATTGGAAGACTGGGAGAGGACAATGGTAGAAACGGTCATGTGTCATGTCCCAGTTCTAGTCTCATGACTCAGGGTAAGATGCTAACAACTAGAGAGAAGAATAACTGCACTTGTCAGTTATCTGGGCAGCCGTCATTATGGAAGGATTAAGACCTTAGTTTTGATCCAGAAGAGCATCACTAAATTTCCCACATGAGGTATGCTTTGAGGAACTCCCATCAGATAGCCATCTTCCCATTAATCCTCGGTCTTGGGTTCTAGCATGTCTTTGGAAAGTTGGCAATTAGGAAATTCCTGTGCCCAGAGATAAACTTATATAGAACTGTTCTTGTCTGTTTTCTATGTGAGCTGTTTCTAGTAGGTTTCACCATTTTCTCTTCCCCCTTAGCCTGGAGTTGTGTGCCTGTCTCTCTCTCTGCTTCTGGAATATATAATTCACATGTGGGGCGTTCAAGTTAATAACAGGAGATGAGACAAATGGAATTGAAGAGGGAAATAAGAAAAGGGGGTAGGGATGGTCTTGAATAAATTCAGGGACATTGGTCAGAACTCAGTGTTCTGTTTTACTCCTGAATCCCTCTCTTTCTCGATGGCCCCCCCACACACACACCTCCTTGAGGTTCTCTGTGGGCTTCCTATTCCCCTTCTCTTTCCAATCCGAGCAACTAGAAGGGTTCTTCGCATTTCTCTGATTCAGGGATTTTTGAAGGACAGAAATCAGAGGCTGTCGCAAGTCTCTGGTGCCTCCTGTCTTTTGTGAAAGCCTAAATTCATGGAAAAGATTATGATGCATGCCTTAGACGACTGAGAGAAAAACCAGTGAGGGAGGGAAGGATGGAGAGAAGCTGGTTGATTTGCTGAAAGAAGGCAAGGTGGGAAGAGTCAACACGTTGGAGAGAAATTTGGGTAAATCTAGGACTATTGGGGACAGGCACAGTCCCACACCAGCACCTTGGGTATTGATGGAAAGCCTTCAGAGGGGATGGTGGAACCCTAGGCTTAGGGACCATCCCCCTCACCAGACTTCCTATCCCATATTTAGCAATAGAGATGAAAAACCTCTGGCTCCTTTGGGAGCATGGAAAACCAGACCACTGGAGGTTCAAGTGGAACCCACAGGACTGTTGACCCTTCATGACCAAAGGCACATGCACAATGCTCCGGCACAGCGTGCCACCCCAACCCTTGACCCACCCGACGGCAGGCAGTCCCAGCCCAGTGGGAAGGAAGCTCTAAGTCAGCTATAATTTACTTTAGAGGAAATAAAGAAACAGAACACATTTGTAGACCAGGTCTGACACGTGCAATAGCAGTTAACCGGTCAGACTGTTTGATTTTTGTATTCATCCTCCTGATGAAGCGTGGCTGTAGGATGGAATTGGTGCTGAGAGACTTTATCCTCAAGGTCCTATAACTCTGCATGTGTGTTGGGGGGTGGGGCACATGCACATGCAGTGAAGGGTCCCAGGAGCCACAGAGGAAACATGGCCAGGTCCTTGTCACCTGGAAAGAGAGAGGACAGCAGGTTAGAGAAGGCTTCTGTTGAGCTTAAGATACCTTTGTTTGGGGTGCTCGGCTCAGTGACTCAGCTGACAACTCAGTTGTGAGGACAGGATGGCATTAGGATTAAAACAGAATGACTCGACTTTCCAAAAACCTTGGGGTCTCAGTTCCTCTATCATTGTCTCCCCCTGGATGGGAAGCATTTCATTAAGGTTGTTGCAGGATATGGCGGTGAACTAAGAACTTGCTTGCTGCCAGGCAGCCATGTGAAATCATGGGGTTTCCCTAAGTGGGCATCAGGGCCCAGGCAGACCAAAGGAAAAATCCCGACCCAAACTGTGGCTGGCTGTCTCTACTTTCTCCTTAGCCTGATTTTAACCGTCCCTCTCGCGACCCTCCCCAGCTCCAGGAAAATGGCCCTTCTCAAGCCCAGAATATCTTGACAAGGGATTTTTTTCCCATCTCCATTTCCTTAGGGATGGCAGGCTGTCCTTAGGAGATGAGCTGCTGGTAATCAATGGTCACTTACTGGTGGGGCTCTCCCATGAGGAAGCTGTGGCCATTCTCCGCTCCGCCACTGGAATGGTTCAGCTGGTAGTAGCCAGCAAGGTAGGTAGTTTGTTTTTGTTTTTTGTTTTTAATATTTTTAATGATGGTGGTGAATTTGGATTTGAGCCCTTCCTGTGCCACATACACACGCACACACTTGCATGTTTACTGGGACCATTTAAACGACCGTGATTCTACAGGGCAAGCCCACGAGGGTGGCCTTTATCTGAAATATTTAATTGATAGAAAAGCAGTAACAGGACTAAGGAAGGGGGAGGAATGGTAGGGTGGCCAGAAGGACAAGGCAGAGAGAGTAGCACCCCTCCCAGGGAGAAACCGAAGAGGAGACATGGATGTCCACTGGAAGGCAGGGATGAAGGAGAAGTGTGGAGCTGCCCCTCTCCCAGGTCCCAAAGGAAAAAGGTTCAGGGCTAGCCACGGGCAGGCGACAGGCCCTGGTTCTGACTCATGTCCTCACAGAGTGTTGGCGCTGCCGGAAGCCCTGTGGATCCTGTTTGTCCAGCCACCCCTTTCCCCCTTTCTCCTCAGTTTTCCTGATGAGACAGTGAGGCCGAGCTCCTGTGGCTGGCTTGCGTCTGCAGCGCCAGGTCCCTGGCTTTGATGCACAGCATGTCTGTCCCCTCCCTCTGGTTGTCCCCTCTTTGTCACAAGGGCTCAGGCTTGGGCTTCTTGCGCCCCCATCCCTGGAGTGTGTTAAAACAGTGCCGATGTCCTGGGCCCCCGGCATCCGCTTCGTCCCCTGGTGTCACCAGCCTTAGTGCCCTGGCCTCCATAGCAGTGTGACCAGAAAGAGGACCCGAGCCCTCTTGCTTCTGCTCCTTGGTCCCATCTGCTGTTGCTAAGACAGGAAGACGCCCACAGCACTTGGGAGCTATGCAGGGGAGCCACTGGGCTTCATTCCACTCATGGAAGCAGTGACGGGATGCCGCCCCAGGCCTCAACCCTCCGCAGCAATACGGTCTCGCCCAGTAGGGCTAATTCTGTCCCCATTGTTCCTATTATTTTTTTGAACCTAACCTCCACAGGTTTTTCTGTATTTTCCCTCTTAGATTACAAGGTGTATTGCCTATTTTTGGAGTATTTAATAATTAGAATATTTTGAACTGTCTGGAAAATCTGCTTTCCTCCTTTTATCCCTCTCACACCCCAGTCCCTTAACCCAGACTCTCAGGCTTCCAACAAGAACGCAGAGCCTTGGCACAGACTTGGGAGGAAGGGTTGGCGTTGAGGCCCCGGAGGCAGGGGTTCAGACAGTCTCCATTCACAGGCTCCCTCCTCCCCTCTCAGAGATACCACAGGGTGCCCTGGTGTCTCCTCACTTGGGACAGGAAGGAGAGCAGAGCAGGGATGTTCCCACTCAGTCTGCTGAATTCCACAAGAGGGAAATGCTGCAAGGGAAGGACAAGCAAGTTCCCTTTCAGCCAAAGGTGATGGGGTTTGAAAAGCACCATCGGGTCTTAAACACTCACACACACTGAATGCTGTGTTTGCACAGCCCACCTCCCCACAGTCTCTGGCTCAAGAATGCGGGGATTCCTGCACAAGCATACCATGGGGCCACCAAACCTTTATTTCTATGCTGACTTCTTTCTCCTGCTAGTTCAGAAAATGGGGAAGAGAAAACTTCTAGGTCAAGCTGTTATCCACAAACACATGGACACAAATCATAAAATAAAAACAAGAAAGGTCCGTCCACTTATCACTTGCTTACACCATACATAAAAATAAATTCAAAAATGGATGAAAGACCTTAACGTAAGACAGGAAACCATCAAAATCCTAGAGGAGAACACAGGCAGCAACCTCTTTGACCTCAGCCATAGCAACTTCTTTCTAGACACGTCACCACAGGCAAGGAAAACAAAAGCAAAATGAACTATTGGGACTTCATCGAGATAAAAATCTTCTGCACAGCAAAGGAAACAATCAACAAAACTAAAAGGTAGCCTACAGAATTGGAGAAGATATTTGCAAATATCTACCCTATCTGATAAGGGGTTAGTGTCCAAAATCTACAAAGAACTTCTCAAATTCAACACCCCAAAAAAAGAAACAACCCAGTTAAGAAATGGGCAGAAGACCTGAATAGACACTTTTCCAAAGAAGACATCCAGATAGCTAACAGAAACATGAAAAGATGCTCAACATCACTCATCATCAGGGAAATACAAATCAAAACCACAGTGAGATACCACCTCACACGTCAGGATGGCTAAAATTAACAACACAGGAAACAACAGATGTTGGCGAGGATGCGGAGAAAGGGGAACTTTTCTTAATACTGTTGGTGGGAACGCAAACTGGTGTAGCCACACTAGAGAAAAATATGGAGGCTCCTCAAAATGTTAAAAATAGAACTAACCTACAATCCAGCAATTGCCCTACTAGGTATTTACCCAAAGGATACAAAAATACAGATTCGAAGGGTTACATGCTCCCCAATGTTTATAGCAGCATTTTCAACAATGGCTAAACTATGGAGAGAGCCCAAATGCCCATCAACTGATGATAAAGAAAATGTGATGTGTGTGTGTGTGTGTGTGTGTGTGTGTACACACACACACACACACACACAATGGAGTATTACTCAGCCATCAAAAATAATGAAATCTTGCCATTTACAACGACGTGGATGAGCTAGAATGTATTATGCTAGGTGAAAAAGGTCAGTCAGAGGAAGACAGATAACCATATGATCTCATTCATATGTGGAATTTAAGAAAGAAAATAGATGAACATATGGGAAAGAGGAAAAGAAAAGAGAGAGGAAACAAGCCATAAAATACTCAACAGGAGAGAACAAACTGAGGGTTGACTAAGGGAGGTGGGTGGGGAATGGTTTAGATGGGTGATGGGCATTAAGGAGGGCACTTGTTGTGATGAGCAGTGGGTGTTTTGTGTTAGTGATGAATCACTGCATTCCACTCCAGAAACCAATATTGCACTGTAATATTATACTACCTAAAATTTAAATAATAAAAAGTCCACTTATGGGTAAGCATAATTAAGGAGGATACAAGGGGGTTTTGAAAGCTGGTTTCCTGGATGATGCCTGATCTGTGGTCTCACTCACTGACTCAAAGAAAGGACGCTAATATGTATCAGGTACACACTGGGTGCCAGGTGCTTTTTCCCTATGATCTCATTTAATTCTTGAAATCCCATGAGAGAGGTATTAATTCTTTTTATTCAAAAGATGACGTTAAAATCTAAGTGGTTAATTAATTTACCCAGAGGTCACACAAGCAGTGGGGGGCAGAAACAGGTTTCATCATGGGTCCATAAGACTTCACTTTCATGCTTCTTCCTGTACACCAAGCTGCCCCTTAGTCAAATAATATATAGAGGACACGGAGCCAATGGCATTAAAGAAAGGTAATGTGTTCCTGCCAGAGGCTTTGACTTTAGGGACACTCACTGGGTCTTTGTAGGGCGTCTGGAGCCCTGGAATGGGTGTTCCAGCTCTCAATCTATTGCTCTTGGCCATCTGTAGTTAAGGGCCTAAAGATGACCCAGCCCGCAGAGGAGTGATACCTCTCATTTCCTCCCATAGACTCCGTTTACAACCAGGCAATACGTTGCTATAGCAGCTGCCCACTGTTTGTTCCTAAACTTAATCTCCACCCTCCAAGATACTCATCCACCTTGGAGAGAAAAAGTCCGTCTTTCCACACCTCTTGGCATCTGTGCCTCTTCGTTATCCAACAAGAGCAAGCAGTCCAGAGTCTTTGTTTTGTCTTTACATTTGAAGAGAAGAAGGTGGGAAAAAAAGAGCTTTTGATTTGCTGAATAAAAAATAAATAAATAAAAATGTAAATTATTGCTGTAGAAAACAGTCACTTTGTCACCAAACTTTAGGGCATTGTTTTGAAAATATAACCATTACTTTCTTCGGGACAGGCTGTCTCATGTGCTCCATACAAATATGTTGCTTGCTTATACATACGAGCTTAGAAAGTTTTTGTCAAATGAATGAAATCAGAATATCCCAGCATGTTTTGATATTCCGGGAAGCACATACATATCAATACAGATTTCTCTCTCTCTCGAGCACTCTCAGTTTTTATTAACAAGTAATATGCATTTATTATTTGTAGAAAATAATGTAGAAAACCTAGAAGAAAAGGAAGATAACATTTTCATAACACCGCCAATAGTTCTATCCATTACCTGGTCAGTCCTTACAGGTGTGTTTTTTTAACAGACTCAAACACAAGGGGCCAGAGTGCCCCTGGAGGCAGAGTCCCCTGAACATCAGAGCCAGCACAGCCCCTAAAGGCTGTGTGTCTTTTTTCTTTTTTTAAGCTGTGTGTCTTGAACAAGTTGTTGCATTTTTTTTAAACCTTTGTTTCCTCACCTGGACGGTGAGAATCTGTAACTACTTCGCAGAGCGTCTGGAAGATTAAATGAAATATAAAGAGCCCAAACACTGCGGCTGGTTGCAAGAAGCACTTGGAGAAATGTTTGCCTTTATGGTTATCACATATTACTACATCCAGTTTATTGTTACGTCCATTATTAAAATGATAATACTGTTTCTCACCTGCTTTTTCACTAAGCAGCATGCAGTAAGAATCTTTCCGCATCAGAAAGTGCCTTTCTGTAGCACCATTGCTGATGACCATGGAGTCTTCTATCCTGTGGCTGTTGTACCATTTACTCACCAGTTGGGACCTTCATCTTTTTTAAAAACTCTTTTCCGTTAATGGTCTAACAGAGTTGACCTCCCAGAAGAGAGCTGAACTCACTTTTTGCTTCATAGCTTTTTCCTTCCCTGAGGTAAGGTCTAACTGTATAGTATTCACAATTACTGACCTGACGTGAATAAGCTGCGGGTGCCTCCACGGTGGGACACACATCAAACTAGCAACAAACATCACTGTCACCAGGTGCCCAGTCACGAATAGTCTGTAACACCCCTTGTTTGAGATGGGTGTCTTCTCTCGTTCTCCTTTCTGTCAAGCCCCGAAGAATATGGTGATCAAAGCTTTCCACAGGCTTCCTTCCTTGTAGAAATGGCTGTTGTGGGAGAAGGAAGGACACATTTCTCTCTTTTCTGGCATCAGATCAGCCGCAGCCCTGGTCCCTGGCCTCCTGGGCTGTGGTGCCTCCCCGGAGAGTTCTCGGCGGCTGTGTGGGCCACCTCTGCATGTGGGATTATCACGTGGCCTAGGTGACCTCGCCTGCCTCCCACTGACCCCTGTGGCCTTGTCTGTGCATAGGAAGGAAGGGCTATGGTGGAGCCCTCTTTATAGTCTAATCTTAATGGAGTCTGATTCCATGTATTTTGTTGACCTTTAAAAATTGTTCAAGGGCTGCTTTCTTTGAAGAGACCTTATCAGTCTCCACTTTGGCGTCATGATTCAATCAACAGCCTAATCTCTTTCTAATGAACATATGCTAGAGAGATGAGCCATGAGGGGGAGGAACACATGGATATGAGAGCTCTGTCCTGGGCCTGGGGACACGTCAAAGAGTAGAAATGGCATTCGGTTTGAGGAACGCTCAGATAAGCAGGAGAGATAGGTGGTATAGTCAGACGTACATGCGAAGCGCTGAAAGAAAGAGTAAAGGACATTCGGGAAGAAGGGAAAGGCAAATGGGATGCCTCCTGAGATGGTCCAGGAGGGCTTGCAGGAGAGGGTGCTCAGGCTGAGCCGGGAAGCTTAGCTCACTGGGCAGAGGGAACTGCTGGTAGAAAAGGGAGCAGGGCCTGGCGTGTTGGAAGGTCAGTATGTCTGGAATGGAAGGTGTGGGTTGGAGGGGAGAATGGAGGGAGGTGGGTTTGGAGCACTGGGCAGAGACCACAGCTCTAAGATGTTGGCCTGCCTATGAGGGCGCTTAAACTACCCTGAACGCAAGGTAGGAGAGAGTATCAGAGGATCTAAAGTTCAGGGAATTTGGATTGCCTGTAGAAACATCTAAGAAACACAGATTTTTCAGGAAAAAAAAAATTGGTTTGGGTTTAAATTGGGTCTACAGCCCTGACATGTGAGGTAACCTCACCATCCTGGAAATGTGGAACATACATTCCCATCTGGTCTTTGGGTTCAGAGCACCTGACTACTCCCAGCTGACTCTGCTGGGTTTTCCTTGAGCTTGACCCAGAACTGCTTGGTGCTGTAGGGTAATTCATGAGTCTTTAATTGTGTCCCCATAGGAAAACTCTGCCGAGGACCTCCTGAGGTTAACATCTAAGAGTTTGCCTGATCTGACCAGTTCAGTAGAGGACGTGTCCTCTTGGACCGACAACGAAGACCAGGAACCAGACGGGGAAGAAGACGAAGGACCCAGCTCGTCTTCTGTCCAGGGAACAGTAAGTGCACCTCTGTTTCCCCAGCTGCTTTGCTGGAACAATGTTTCCCTGAAGACATTGATGGCAGGATCAGAGATGATAGCTTAAGACAGTAGGATAGAGACCGAATGGAAGTGGACCACAGGGCATTTTTTTTATTTTTATTTTTATTTATTTTATTTTTTTATTTTTTGGTCAGGAGCTTCCAAACAAATCTGTAAGGGTAGTGATTTTCATTTAAGAAAAAACATTGAAATTGGAAATGAGACGAGAGAGCAACTGTGCAGGAAGTTCAGTGTGTATATGAAGTTCCAGGACACTTAGTAATTCATATGTACACACAGATTTTATTGCTATTTTTTGTTGTAGTGTTTGAAAACGATTGGTTGTGAATTTAAACTTGGAGAGATTCTGGTTGAGAGTGGAATGTTACAGTGACATAAAGTCCATTCAGGCACAGTGGTGTGGATATGTCTTTCGGTTTTAAGGAAACCAGGACTTTCACTGGGCTCGTGGCTGTTTTCACACCCTCGTGGTCTGCTCTCACGTGCTACCTGGCACGTGGAGTCGGGAGGGCTTTTAGTTAACTGGGGTTGCAGTGTGGCTCCTTGTTTCCTCTTTGGATCCCAGATCTGACAGGTGTGGCATTTTTAGTGTAAACTCTTGTTAGCACTTCTTCCCCATCCAACCAGCCATGGGGAGGGTGCCCCCCTTCTGCCATTGGAGCCCCTTACTCTTTCCCACCAGCACTAAACCCAGGCAGCATGGGTATGGATTGGAAAATTCGTTGTGGTTATAATTAGGCCTCAGAAGACCAAAAAATGCATGTTTTATTACATTTATGCAACATGCTCTTTTAGTTTAAGGAAGAAAAGGTTGCTTTTCTCCTTTCTTTTCCATCACTGGAGATTCAGGGCTACTGAGTATGGTTGTGTAGGTGTAGATTGCACAGTGTGCTACCTTGAAGGAAGCACCGTTTGCATGATAAAAATCATAGGCTTTTATATTTATTAGGACAATTTTCTGAAAGATGGCAGTAAAGAGTTTTGCTCTAACAAATTCAATAAATTAGGACAATTTTCCAGTCAAGGAAGGAAAGCATCTTAAAGAAGAGATGCCTTTTTGGGAGTACCAACTGCGGCAGTCGGCGTCATGGCAGGGCAGGCGTTTAGAAAGTTTCTTCCCCTCTTTGACCGAGTTTTAGTTGAAAGGAGCACAGCTGAAACTGTAACCAAAGGAGGTATTATGCTTCCAGAAAAAACTCAAGGAAAAGTGTTACAAGCAACAGTAGTAGCTGTTGGATCGGGCTCTAAAGGAAAGGGTGGAGAGATTCAACCAATTAGTGTGAAAGTTGGAGATAAAGTTCTTCTCCCAGAATATGGAGGCACCAAAGTAGTTCTAGATGACAAGGATTATTTCTTATTTAGAGATGGTGACATTCTCGGAAAGTATGTGGACTGAAATTATTATTAAAATGGCATGAAGTGAAGCTGCCCATTCCAGTGAAGTTGTGAAATCTTTCATCATGTAAATAATTTTCATGTCTCTCTTTTATAATAAACTAATGGTATCCAAACTAAAAAAAAAAAAAAGAAGAAGAGATGCCTTTTTGTAATTTGCCTGCAGGCATTGTATAGGGCCAGTGTTGATCTGAAACATTTTTCCAGCTGCTTTCCCTTCAAAGGAGATCTTTCTCGGAACACTAACCTGTGAAGCAAATAAACCAGAGCTGAATGAATGAGGTTAAGGTGAACAGCTTAAAAACAACTGTGTAATTATTTCCATCTCTTTGTATTTTGATACCATTTGGTGGCTGCCCTTATTTTTATGTTTAGTAAGGGCAGAGACGAAGCTAATTTTCGTGGCCTACACTGCTTCTCTGACTCCTACTTACTTCTCGAACCTTACTTCTCACCGAGTTCGTCATTCCTCATAAGCAACCACCACACCACCCTTCCTGTAGTCCCTCAAGATGACTGCATCTTTTTGTGCCACAGGACCTTTGCAAATGCTATTCTCTCTCTCCCTCTTTCTCTCTTTCTCTCTCTCTCTCTCTCTCTCTCTCTCTCTCTCTCTCTCTCTCTCTGGAATCCTCTGCCTGAATAAGATGACTCCTATTCATCTTTGGGATGCCATAGGGTTACTGCCTCAGAGAAAGTTTTCCTGAATACACCCACGTATACTAAATCTCTTAGCCCTCATAGCATGACTCTGTGGCTCTCATGTGAACCGCTTGTCACATCTGAATTTGTGATTATTTGATTAAGATCTGTTTCCCCTGTCCAACTCTACACTCCATGAGGTAATGTGATGACTGGATTGGGTTCCCAATGAATCCCTAGAGTTTAGCCACTACATCTGGTGCTGAGTTATAAATATCAAAATGAATTTTAAAACAAACAACAGAATAAGCATTCATTGAATGCTAATGAAAATGACACCTAAATCTAACTGGATTTATCCACCATAAAAATTACGGTTACTCCAAGGCCCACAACTGACCACAGCATGGCAGCCTCAGAGGGCCTTTGGATTACTATCCACATTCTAGCCCCCGTAGCCTACAGGGGTGGTCCTTGAATAAGCCTTGGACAGGCCTGTGTATCTAGTGTCTCCTCCCTGCCACCTCTTTGCAGATGACTTATCCAATAAAGGGTTAGTGTCCAAAATATTTAATGAACTTACACAACTCAACACCAAAACAACAAGTAATCTAATTTAAAAATGGGCAGAAGACATGAACTGACATTTCTCCAAAGAAGACATCCAGGTGGCCAACAGATACATGAAAAGATGCTCAACATCACTCATCATCAGGGAAATACAAATCAAAACCACAATGAGGTATCACCTCACACCTGTCAGAATGGCTGAAATCAACAACACAAGAAATAGCAAGTGTTGGTGAGGATGTGGGGAAAAAGGAACCCTCGTGCACTGTTGATGGGAATGCAAACTGTGCAGCCACTCTGGAAAACAGTATAGCTGTTCCTCAAAAGGTTAAAAATAGAGCTACCATATAATTCATAATTCCACTACTGGGTATTTACCCAAAGAATACAAAAACACTAATTTGAAAAAATATATGCACCGTTATGTTTATTGCAGCATTATTTACCACAGCCAAATAATGAAAGCAGCCTGAGTGTCATCTGCAAATATCTTCTCCCACTCAGTAGGTTGTCTTTTAGTTTTGCTAGGTGTTTCCTTTGCTGTGCAGAAGCTTTTTATTTTGATGAAGTCCCAGCAGTTCATTTTTGCTTTTGTTTCCCTTGCCTGAGGAGACATGTCTAGAAAAATGTTGCTATGACTGATGTCAGAGAAATTACTGTCTATGTTCTCTTTCAGATTTTTATGGTTTCAGGTCTCACATTTAAGTCTTTAACCACAAATTTTGTGTGTGTGTGTGTGTGTGTGTGTGTGTGTGTGTGTGTGTGTGTGTTTAAGGTGTCAGACAGTGGTCCAGGTTCATCCTTCTGCATGTGGCTGTCCAGTTTCCCAACGCCGTTTGTTGAAGAGACTGTCTTTTCCCCCTTGCCTATCCCGGCCTCCTTTGTCATTGATTAATTGACCATATAGTCATGGGTTTGGCTCTGGATTTTCTATTCTGTTCCATTGATCTATGTGTCTGTTTTTGTGCCAGCACCATACTATTTGGATCACTACAGCTTTGTAGTATGTCTTGAAATCTGGGATTGTGATACCTCCAGCTTTTTTCTTCTTTTTCAAGGTTGCTTTGGCTATTCGGAGTCTTTCGTGGCTCCATGCAGGTTTTGGGATTATTTGTTCAAGTTCTGTGAAAAATGCTGTCAATATTTTGAAAGGGATTGCATTAAATCAGTAGATAAACACACATATTTTTTTAAGATTTATTTGTGAGAGAAAGAGCGTGTGTGTACGGGGGGCAGGGGGATGGGGAGGGGCAGAGGGGGAGAGGGGGAGAGGGAGTCTTAAGTGGACCACACTGAGTGTGGAGCCCAACACAGGGTTCAATCCCACAACCCCGAAATCACAACCTGAGCCGAAACCAAGAGTCAGACACTTAAACAACTGCACCACCCGGGCGCCCCAGCACACGTGTATTTTTAATTGATCTTATATTTACTTTTGAAACTTGGTATGATTTCAGTGATATAGTCATGAACATTTCCCCCATGTCATTAAAGGGGCTCCTGAAGCATGATTTATAATTGCTAATATTCCATAACATAGAAGTGCCATAGCTTATTTCACCAGTTTTCTACCAGAAATTCCATTTTCATCAATCACATGTATATCTGATTTTTTCAAAGTTATAAAGAATGCTGTACAGAATATCTTCATTCATGTACCTCTCTGCATGTTTTTTTTATTTTATTTCCTTAAATAGCTTGAAGCAGAATTGCTTAGTCAAAGGTTTTCTCCAGAGAGGTTATTTATTACTAATTTAGAGATCTAGCAGTGGCCAGTTCCCATCATCACCAATAACATTATCTTAAAAAAAAAAAAAAGTTTACCAATTAATCATATATTGTTTTATATGTTCATTGTAGTTCTGCCAAAAGCATGACAATGCCTTATGTGAGAACGTGATTTATCTGGGAAACTCAGCACTAATTCCCTACAAGTGCACGTCTCAGTGCCGTATGGTAGGGGATCTCCGTCATGTCACGCCAGGCTTTCATAGACAAATCCCAAATCCATTATCCATGCGAAACCCAAACCAGTCCTGCTTTGACCGTTCTCCCTTCTCTGAGCCTCGACACCACCTCACCCACTTCACCTTCTGCTCTGCCTTCCTTGCAAAGCCCTCCCGGAGGGGGGAACACCTGGGTTTCTCCCTGGCTCCCCAGTAATGCCTCAGCACCAATCATGTGTCACCATCCTCTTGAGCTCTGGTTTCACCCAGGAGAACGGAGCCCGAGACAGAGCCCTGAAGGACCAGCAAGTAGGCGGCTGGCACGAAGTATTTTCTGGATTTCACAATGTGCCCAGGGTCTGCCTTGCTCTGCCTTATAAAGGTACTGAACTACTGAGGGGGGGGGAAGGGAATTCTCTTTTTCAGTTCTATGTTTATAGTCCAGGACTCTGCTTCATCATATTTTAAATACTAATGAACCATTTAAATGAAAGAAACCTGGTACTGTTTAATCAAGTTACAAAGCCTTTTATTTCACAGGTGATAATAATTAAACCTGCTGCCAAACTCCACTCAGACATTGACTATTTTTGCACCTGTAAGTCACAGTGTGCTCCAAGCACTTAGCTGAGCAAACACAATACAAAGGCTGAGGACCTGTGATGAGCATCCTTAGGATTTATTTTTCATGGCTGCAATAGACAGCAAGGAGATTTTCCTTTCAGAAAGGTCCAGCCGTGCTTGGAATAAAACCATATGGTGAACATCAAATTTGAGTAGTGGAGGCAGAAAAAAGGGAGTAGGAGCAGGACAGTGAAATTCCATGCTCATTTGCATAATTGTCATCCATCTCAGAAGGGTCTGGCTTCTGTGACAGGGCTCCATCTCCACCATCCACTTCTCACCGCCCCCCCACCACAGCCAGTACGGGAGACTGCCGCTTCCGCTGTGCCGGCTGTGGTCCTGGTCCACGTGACTGGCCATTCTTTCTCAAGTCTGTCTTCTCCACTTTGTCTTCTGCTCTGCAATGACAATTTGTAAATTAGTATCTGGCCATGTTGCTTAATGGTATAAAATTATTCACTGACTCTCAATCACACTGAGGTTAAAATCCCAACTCCTTAACATGGAATGCATAAACTCCAGCCTGCCTGCACAGACGTCTGTACATGCTCCCAGCAGCCCTACACACACACACACACACACACACACACACACACAGCCCTCCCCTAGCACTGTGAGATCCATGTTCCCCAGGTGTTCCAGAACTCTCCACTACTTTGTGCCTTTGTACCTGCTCTTTCAACTTGGAAGATACTTGTCAGCCCAGCCCAAATGTTACTCCTCCCCATAAGTAAAGCTTTCCCTGAGCCCCCCAGAGTTATTTGGTCTGCGCTCTGCACTTGAATAGACTTCTGCCATAGTGCTTACCATCTTGTTTTCATAATTTATCTTTTTATTCTGTCTTCCTCATTAGACATGAACATTTCAAGGGCAAAGACCATGATGTCTTAAGCATCTCTGTCACCCTAGGATGGTAGCGTGTCTGGGATTAATAGGAGGTTGAAAAGAGGAAGGATTCTCCTGTGCTGTCTTGCCATTCCTTGACCACTTCTGATCTGTCTCTTGGTGCTCACCTGGTCCTCTTCTGTCCTTGAGGTACAAGCCTGGGTCCACGAGCCTCTGATACTTGTGCTTCACTCCTCTTGCCCCCTGCTGAGCCCTCCTCCATCCACTCTTAAGAGGAATTGGCCCCTGCCTCTTCCACCACTGAGGGTATCACGCTGTGGGGTATCACAGTGCTGCAAGATCTGGTCTTGCTGCTGATAGGAGAATCGGGAAGAGTAATTCCTTTCTGGCCCTTGTGGCCAGTTGAGGGAGTCTCAACTCAGTTGCAGGTTTTGCACACTTGGAACCAAGATGACGTTGCGCTGCTGAGTGTGCAAGCCTGCGGAGGACACGAGTTGTAATTCCTCTGCTGCCTGCCAACGTCCCCATAGAAAGGAGAGTTGGTGTTAAAAGGAACTGAGATGCTTTGCTTTGAGGCATTACGTGTGTGTCTCATCTCTGGTTATCTAAGCACTAACCTTCCTCTCAAGGACCAGATCAAGTTCAGAGTTATCTCCAAGGCCGCCCTCTGCTCAAAACATTTACCAACATCGTGCTCTCTCCCGAATCTGTTGATCACTGCTCCCTGGGCATTTAAGCCTGTGCTGTTCTCCATTTACGGGTAGCTGCTTATCTCTTTGGGGGAAGAAAGAAAATACTCAAACTTTGTAAACTTTTGAAGCCAGGCATATCTATTTAGGCTCCCAGTACCCACTGGAGTACCTTGTGTTCAATACTTACTCAGTACATATTTCTCTTTTGGGGGGGGGACAGAGAGTGCGTGTGCGCATGTGAGCAGGGCTGAGGGGAGAGGGGCAGAGGAAGAGAGGGAATCTCAAGCAGTGCAGAGCCCAACACAGGGCTCGATCTCATGATCCTGAGATCACCACCTGAGCCAAAATCAAGAGTCAGACGTTTAACCAACTGAGCCACTGAGGTGCCCCTCAGTACATATTTCTTGATCATAAAGCTGTCTCTGGAGCAATGGTTCTCCAGGTGTGGTCCCCGGACCAGCAGCAGCAGCATCACCTGGAAATGTGTTAGAACCACGGATCCTCAGGTCCCACCCTCAACCTGCAAGTCAAAAACTCTGAGGTTGGCAGCCAGCGTCATTTAACAAGCTTTCCAGGTGATTTGGACACAGGCTAACATTTGAGAACTTCAGAGCCCGCCAATAAAAGGAGTGGTAACTGTGTTGTTATTGGCTATTCCAAAAAACGTGTATCCTTTCTCAAGTGTAAATAATCATAGCTCATCTTTTTTAAAAATTAGATTTTTCAGGGGGAAAAAAATCTAGCCTCCTGAGAAAGTGGCTCCTCTCTTTTAAAATGAAGAGAGGAAGAAGAGTTTTAATATAACAGGGCATGATGGACTGGGTGATACCTCTTAAGTGTTGGGGAGCCTTTTTCTATTTTAACAAAAACAAAACTGGAAGTAATGATTGTCTTGCCAAACCTGCAATTGTCAAGGCTCAGCTCGGAAGAGTTTGTTTAGCACATCAGTCAGCAGGCCTGTATCCGGCTTCCTTTGACATCAAGGGAATCAGTTCTAACATTTCTGGAATCACCAGTTCGGGAAAATCTTAGAGAACTTCTGGGTGATTAGGGTTTAAGAAGGAATAAAGGATCTCATCTTTCAAAAGGAAAGAAGCGCCAAACTGGATCTTAACGGTTCTGTAAGTGATATTGGTGTTTGATTCTTTGGTGGTGGGATAGTCATGAGGACGGAGAACCTGAATTCCAGTCTTCTGGAAGAGTTAGCATCTTCAGGGATGGGTATTAATCTACATATGGAAAGAAAGGAAAGGAGCTCTTGGGCTTTGTTTGGATTGAGTAACTGATAGTGTCGGCCCTTAGTTTCCAGAGTGTCTGGGTGCGGAGGACTTGCATTGCCGTGTCTAGAAGTACCGTTTCTGGTTGAGTCGAGCTGCCCTAGGTGGGAAACAGTCTCTTGTTTTGTGCCTAAGCTAGATTTTTTTTTTTCTGGTGAATCAAATCAGAGCCTTATGCAAAGAACAATGAGCACCAAGTATGTAAACTTGCAACTAGTATTAAAATGGGAAGACCCCATAACTGACTGGAACTCAGATCTTCACAGAATGAAACTGTTAATGCACAGGGACTGACACAGGGCACACTGTACTTTTTGCAAGGGGGGCAGATGTTCTTTCCCTAAAGTCTCAATGAGAGGGTGTTACAGGCTGCTCGCCCAGGTGCAGTGGGCTGGGCTACACACCTCAGGGTGCCTCTGAGTACATGGCAATTGCAGCAACTGCTTAGACATGGCGCACTCCCCTGCGTCAGACATGGTCTTCCCTTCTTTCTGGGCTTCCTCTTCCTACTCATCTAACTTCAGGACTCACTTCTCCTAGGAAGTCTTCCCAGATACACATATCCTTCATGCCTGGATGCCTAGCATGTAACATGCCCTGTATTTTCCTTCACGGTCCTTAACGCAGATTATAATGATGCATAGATGCATGTGCAGGCTTGCTTAATGTCATCCTCCCCCACTAGTAGAGGACCCAAGTGGGCAGGACCCATGTCAGGTTTGCTTCCCCATGTATACCAAGGGTTCACTGTTGGCTCTCAGTATGCGTGTATGTATGGGGTGGAAGGATGCTGGGACAGTTGGACAGTTGACGTTCCCCCCTCATCATGTTTGATCATCTCCCACTGACTTGCCCGCCTTCACCAGCCCACCATGAATTTAAAATGGGCATGGCACTCATTGTTGGTGTCTGCAAACTAGGAAGTCTATCGTCTGCCTCTTCCTTCTGGATTTTCCACCTGGCATAGGAATATTGATGATAGAGAAATCATTTTTCTACATATAGCATTGGGAAAACACAGCATACCCTTCCTTAAAATAGGACATTCATGGTAGTGCCTCATTAACAAATGAGTAGATCTCTTTACTTTTTGTTCGGTTAAGGTAGGAAAGCTACAGGCTAAAGATGGAATTTAGGACTTGATTTTTTTTTTAACAAATCAAAAGCAACAACAAAAGATTAAACATTCCAAGGGAGTTGGTGAAGTAGTATGTGGACCGTAAGTGAAAAGAGACGAGTCAAAAAGGTACCAGGGAAAAGATCATGGAAAGGAGAGTCTCAAAGATGGGGATTCTGATAAATAGAACTGCGAAGTGTCTGAGCTACAAGGAACCTAGGGGATCAGCTGGCCCCAACCTTGCCTTTTATAAGCTAGAAATAGGTGAGAGAGAAGGCTACTTAGCTCTGCTTGTCCCCCCAAGACGAGTCATGCTTATGGCTCAGGGCAGCTATGAGGGAAAAGCAAAAGCAAAAAGGCCGGGAAAGAAAAGGTGAATGTCTTCAAAAAGGTGTTCACAGCACTTCTCAAATGTGCCGGGGGAATGACTGTGTGTTGCAGATGCATCCTTGTGCACAGGTAGCTCTGCACTCTTCTCTGTGTCTACAGTGCACAGGGAGGGCATGGTTTCAGCTGGTCCTCAGATCTTCGGGGTCCTGGTTGGAGTGGGGTAGGGCCTAGGAATTAATTTTCAGAAGCTTCCCAGGTGATTCTGATACTCACCCAGATGTTGAAAAGCAAATTTTGGGGAGAAGTTGACTGCTGTCAGAAGCAGCAGGTTCAACTACACCCTTTGTTGGCCATGTGGCAGTCTCTAGGACCAGCTGCTTCGTGGCAGGGCTCCTGAGTCTCCTGGCTGGGAGCTGGATGAGCCTCCGTACCTGTCCGTCCGTGGCTTTGCGATAAGTGGACCTTTTAGGCCCCCAACTTCCTCCCTCCTTTCCATAGTTTGGGATGAGGGAATGAGGCCACATGTTTGAGGTGCTCGTGGGAAACTTGGAAACACAGACTCCCCCAGCCCACTCGGGATCCTCTGTGAGCAGAGACTTGCGTGTATCTCATAGTTCTTCTCATTGCCTTTGTGGATGCCAACCAGTTCCTGGTACACAGACTACTGTTCCCGGCACCAACCCAAAGCAGGCAGTGATGCACATACTGACCCACAGTTCCCCGAGTTGTACATTTTCCATTCCACGGTCCCGGATGGTGAACTACCCTCTCTTTCCCCTCAGAGTCCAAGACTTTCCCATGCAGGTCTCCGCTCACCTAGATGCTCTGTAAGCCAGACATCAGCTGGCTCGGGCCACGTGTAAGAGGCTGCGTGAAGCTCAGCGCAGGGTGCGGAATTGCCAGAACAAGATAAGACAAGGCCTGCAGTTATTGCTGGTCTAGGAAAATGAGATTTAAATTTGGGGGTGGTTTTTGTTTGGTTTGGTTTCGTACTTAAGGAGATGAAGTGATTACTTAAATGGGTGGGGGGGAAGGTAAGATAAGAGTAATTATTCGGCCTGGATAAATGGCCCAGAAAACTGCTGAGGTTTGCATTAGGTTGAGTCCCGTGGCACATTTTCTGGGGCCTGTTCCAACTCGTTACCTGGCTCTGTGCTGCATTTTCAAATGAGCAGTTTGCACTTCTCAAGGAAGTAAACAACTCAAGTGATTTGCATTTAAAAAAGCAAATACTGTGTCTACACTCTCCACACAGCGGTCTCAACTGTGGGGTGAACACAGCCAGTGGAGGGATACCAGACTGTCCCGTGGAGCATGCGTGGAAAATAGGAGAACTTGTATAGATTTTATTTCATTTTAGATTGTTTGGGGTTTTACAGTGTATGTACACGTTAGTGCAGTAGCATGGGGTTATAATTTATGACTCTGTGTTGGGAGTGCTTGGTGGCTACACCATCCACAAAGGCTGACATTCCAGCCTGGAACCTTGTGAAATACAGTTCAAGAAATCCCCTTAGTAGGCAGTTGACTTTATTATCGCCTTCTGAATTTGAAAAATTCCTTCAAATTTCAGTGAAAATAAAATAAGGTCTACTAGAGCATGTAATCCTATTTCTTTGCTCTCTCATTTCTTTTGTGAAAATAACACCATAGAAGTCATGACGTGACTTTATGACTTCAGGTTAAGTCGGTTCCTGTCTTCATGTATGCATTCCATTACCATATTCCAAGATGCCTTTCAGCCCTGCCCCCTATTACAAATTTCCCTCTTATAAACATCACCCCTAATAATTTAGTTTTCTGTGTCCTTTGGGAGTTTAAATCTGTGATCCACACATTGAAATGTAAAGACAGATATATTAAGACTTGAGGAAAGTAGGCAGTTCAGAAATGAAACTGAAATGAAAACATTTTTCTGCCCTAGCCAAAATGATGGCAACTGCACAGGAGGAAAAAACGGGATGATGTGACCCATTTGTGCACCGTATAGCTTAGGAAATCTATCTTATTTGTTTATGAGCTTCAATCAGTCTTGAAGTTAGCAGAAATCCTTGAGATGTATATGTCTTTTGAGACTGTAAATGGAGATCGTGCTGATACAGTCAGATTCTTACTCTCTTAAGAGAAACAGGATATCCCCACTTAGTTTTAATTCCAGTTATTGTGTTGATTTTTTTAGGAAAATGACAAAACCACTTTGACAGTGCATAGATGAATTAGACAAATAGGCAATGTATGCTAGGAAAAAAACACACCTCACTTGAAGACTTCGTGAGCAATGGAAAAGTTGGAGTTTTGGGGGTGTTTTTCTCTTTTTCACTACATCTTATGCAAAACAGTAGTCCAGAGCCTGGAAATACAAACAAAGCAAAATATAAGAGATCAGAACTTCCGTTGTGGAATCCAGGGCAGACATTTCTCAAAGAAATAGGTTTGTTTAAATAGAGTTCTCCCCAACCCTATTGTTATTGTTGTTTGCTTGCCTAGCTTTTTGTTTGCTGTTTGTTTGCTTGTTATTGCTTGCCTAGCTTTTTATGTAAGCACTGGCTGGTCTTAGTAAATGACATTTGCAGAAAAAGAAAACCATGCCACTCCCTTCTGGTTCTTTCTCTTATACCTTCACTTGAAATATCCTTCCTTCTACTTGTGCCTGTCAAGATTTTGAAGCCCCCCTCATCTTTCAAAGAGACTTTTCTAATAGTGCCAGCCTCTGTCTCTCTCTGATTGCCAGTTTCATTTGTCTATTTCTCATACCATAATACTTAAAATCAGACACTTCCTGATTTTATAAATGGAGTAGGTGTTTTCAAAAATTTTTTGGTAAAGCTGTTGTGTGGATATTCCAACTTATTTCTTCTAGTAACAGACATATTTACTTAATAGATATTTGTGGAATTATCTTTTAAGCTACTAGAGACAGATAGATAGCCTGCATGTCACACACACACACACACACACACACCCTCTCCTCAGCTCCAAAAGCTGAGGACATCTCTAATTCTTCCTGACACTCTTTGCTCTGACACCGGATACAACCACAGAAGTTGGTGATGTGGCCTTGCAGGTGCTCACAACCAGGTCCTGGAAGGAGCCAACACTGGACTATAGCCAGCCTGACATTACCATCCACATGCTGCTGAGAGCTGTGCTGGGAACTCTGGGGGACACAAAGAGATAAAGACACAGTCTTCCTCTCTTAACAGGATTTGTTTTATTCCATAATGAATTATAGTTATTACTATACTTTTCATATTCCCCTCTTCCATGTAATAAATTCTTAGGAGCCATATGCCATATTGACACAGAGGAGGGACATCTCATTCCTTCCAGGAATCTGGGAGGGCTCAATGGATGGGGTGGTGTTTGACTATTCCATAGATTTTCCATAGGAACACCCACAGAAATGGGTGATAGTCTAGAGCAGAAGAACAACATGCACAGTGGTCCTCAAAAAGGAAATTTTACAGCCCATTCAAGGATCAACAAATAGTCAATGAATCATAGATGTTCAGTCCATGCTTTTAGTTGCAGACTAAGGAATTCGACTTATCTTACAAATACTGGAGTCAGTGATGGTTTTCAAGTTGAGTGATGGAGTCAGAGTATTTGTTTTAAGGTTACTCCGACAGTGAAGTAGAGAAACAACTAGACTGAAGAAAAGCAGAGCAGTGGTGGAGGCAGACAGGTGTGGAGGCCTTTGCCATAGCCCCACTGGGAAGTGACCAGAGCCTGTGCTGCAGGGAAGGTGGCCATGAAGATGGAAAGGCAGGAGGCAGTGTGACTGACAGGTCAGTGGAGGAAGGGAGCAAGGCCAGCCTACCAGGTGGAGTGCTTGCCTCTGCAATCAAGGGGTCCTTGGTGGTAGACAAGGATGAGAAGAATTTCCTCCCCACCTTTTTTTGTGAAGGCAGGGCCAATCCTAAGCAATAGTTGGAATAGGATTTTGTTTACCTTCAAAACCTCCAACTTCCTGTGCTCTGCCCCTCCTCAGTTGCTAGTCCCTCTCTTCACGGGTCTCCTAAAGCCTGGTGCCCTCATAACTGCTCTCAGCTTCCCTACTGACGGTACCCACAGTTTCCCCGGCCCCTAGGAGACTCCAGGCTCCCAAGACGTCCTCTAACCTTCTTCTCCATATCATTTCCCTCCCTTTCGCTACCAACATCAATAACAACAAAGGCCATCCAACAAGCAAAGTCTTTTCCATTTCTTCCAAGCAGTATGTTTGCTGGTAAAGCGATCTGATTAAACCAGTCTCAATGGTGGCCAATAATTCTGTGACACTTAGCAAACTATGTGCATCTTAAAAAGAGAACCCTTGTTATTTCAGATGAGTTTCTTATCGGTATCATTTAAAAATGAAATTTAAAGATAAAATCACAAAGCATGGATGCCAAAGATGTTCTCAGAGGAAATACCACGGTAGACCAGTAAGCCTTGTTTCCAGTAGCAGCTTCCTTAAGATGTCTCCGCTTGTCAGTACCTTCCCTCCAACTTACTAAATTATGTTTCCTAAAATTTCTCAAGTTTGTTCACGGTGACTTTGGATAGGGGTAGAGGTGGGGAGGTGGACGCCTAGGGTATGAACTGTTACTATAGGTGAGAGGTCAGCAGTTACAAGGCCAGGTCATATGCATGTCAGGCTTTGCTGGCCAGTCTCTGTTGCAACCATCCACCTCTGCCTTTGTAGTGCAGAAGCAGTCATCGGCAATAAGTAAACTAATGGGCATGACTGACTTCCACTAAAACTTTACAAAAACAGATCTTGAGCCAGATTTGGCCCCCACACAGCAGTTTGCCAACCCCTCTATAGATGATCATGTGCGTGCCTGGGACAGCCTCTCTCCTTATTGCTTCCTATGTGGGCTCCCATGAACACACCCCAGCTCTCCAGTCAGATTCTTCAAGAAGTGCATACCCTTGGAAATATGTATCAGCAAATAAGCATGAAGTTAGTACCAGTCCTGGAAAAATAAAGAGTTGAGGGTACAAATCCTGTTGATCTGGCAAAGGCAGCAGAAGGCCTCAGGGTGCCCCCTGGAACTTGCCAGAACATCAACACTTAGAGGCAGTGTCTTCAGCCCAACCAGTTACTCTTCATCTAAAACCTGCCTGAATGGTATGCTCAGTTAAAATGATCTTCTATTTTTCTAAGCCAGATAATCATGTAAAACTTTCTCTAAAGAAACATTTGTAGAGCGAAAACATTTGTATGGGAGTGTTTTAATTCATGCCTTGTTTTTTTTCCTCCTTCCCTCCCGCTTGCTTCTTGGGTCTCTCTTAACATGCCTCTTTTTTCTGATAGCTCACCCACCTCTACTTTTTGTGTGTCTTGAGATTTTCCTACACACATGATTTTATCATTCTGGAGTTTAGGATAAAGACTATCAGGGGCGCCTGGGTAGCTCAGTCAGTTGAGCGTCCGACTCTTGATTTTGGCTCGGGTTGTGATCTCAGGGTTGGGGAATCGAGGCCTGCATCAGGCTCCACGCTGGGTGTGGAGCCAGCTTTAGATTCTCTCTCCCTCTCCCCTTCTCCCATCTCTCCCTCCCTAAAAAAAAAAAAAAAAGTCATTGTCCTGCTCCCAGAAATATGTCCAAGGAGAGCAGGCAGCCTGCTCCTGCTGAGAAACGACCCAAAGATCTACCTTTAGTAGCCAGCCCACCAGCCAAAGGAGAGCTACAGACTCTGCGTTTTTCTCACCCACTGGGTCATGGAATACGGCGAGAATGATAGATTCCTGCTTTGTAGGTAATGTCTGCCCTCGCCTTGCCCCAATTTGAAATCAATATCAAGGGGGGACATGTACAGATTCTCCTTCTTAGGATCTGCATCTCCTGTTATTTTTGAAGAACTGAGTCACTTGAGGACATTGTCCTCTCCTTGGGATGGTGACACATACAAACCCGCCACAGGGGAGGCAGACGTGGGCCAATGACTGATTATATTCCGATATCCTTAAGGGTGATTTCTTTGCCTCGACCTTCCAAGGGACTAAGAAATCTATTTAATTTGTATGCATAGAAATCATCCAAATAATCACCAACAAAGTATGTTAAGCCCATTCAAATTGTTTGGGGATGATCGATGGGAGGAATCCAGAAACAGGCTCAGAACAAGGACAATATTGTTTCATTTTCAGAGTCCCAGCCTGAATGCCTGGGTCCCCATCAGTTGCGGCTTTTCCCCAGCTGCCTCTGATGCTCTGCACACACGCTCTGTGTGTACTAGAACATTCTGGGGTCTGGCAAGTTTTACTTTTCAGCTTTACTGTTTTCCTCGTCAGTCCTGAGTCCCCTTTGTTGGAAAGCAGTGACTCTAGTGTAGCAGTAGATTTCTGTTTTAATTTCTGCAGTCAACTCACAGGCTTCTTGCTGCTTTGGGCTGATTTATTGTTGTTCTGATTCCCTTTTTCTGAATGGTTATTCACTCCCGGCCCTGGCCTCTCTGATAGCCATCTGGTTCTCCTTTGGTCACTCAAACATCTGCCCCAGAGATTTGGAAAACGAGCTTCCTTTGGCAGCCTAAAAATAATCTGAGTGTGACTGAAGCATACAAGGGAAATGGCCATGCTCCACTGTCCTGTAGATACTGACCAGGGGGATGAGGCAGTACAACTTCCTAGGGATTTGGAGCTTGGATGTCTTTTGTCACATCTGCAGATTATTTGTTTTTCAAGTGCTGGGAACTGTAAAAACATGGCATGAACTGGGTGCAACCCGTCCTCCTGCAGTTTTCCTTGGGATCAGATTAGCTTGCGCAATGGAGATGGTTGGAGATGAAAAAAGCCACACTGCCTGGTTGGTTTGTAAGACTTCAAAAGTTTGCTGAGAAAGACAGATGATGCTCAGGGTTCACCATTATATTAGTTACAGTGTGTTTAAGGAGATCTCGTAAATGGTTTGGACAGCAGTTATAGAACATTTCTAAGTACTAGACTTTTAACTTGGACCCAGGGGGCCTGTCTCTAAGGTGATGATGGTTTGCTCCTTGCCTCCAGAATAATAAAATTTACCAGAATCTAAAACTCAATCCTAGGCTGTTTCTCCTACAAAAATATTTCTAGCCTCATTGTCCAGTACAGCTTTTCAGAGGTGCTACAAAGGGTGAAAATGTCAACATAACAATGATATTCAAATAATTACAATCCCAACATATTCAAACCTTGTAAATCATAATCCAAAGACATTAAAATCAAAAGTAATTAACATCCAATCTTGAATTTCCCTCACCTTTTGAGTTAAAAACCAAAGCACTTAATGGCCTCCTTCAATTTCTCCTATTCTTTCTTTTGCTCCATCTTCACAAATGAGATTCTTGATGCCAGGGAGAGGTTGTGCTCTTCAGCGTCTGCAGCCTGGGTGATTTCTCACTGGAACAAATATGACTCAGCTCCAAGAAAATTGAATTTGTTCAACAGCAAGTTTCTTGTATGCTTTCCCTTTTAGTGAAATGTAAATGAACAAAGAGTAAATGGACCTATACCTTTGACATTTAGAAAAATGAGCCAATCCCTCAGTCCTAGACTCTTGTCCCAGGCAAACTTTTGTTCCCAGGACCTTATTTAATTTTGCCCAAAGATCACATCAAGAACTGTAAAAAGTCTGAGATTTTACACTATGGTTTCGTGGATGCTGGCACAAGACATGAGATTCCCAGGTCAGAGACAAATGACTTTATTACTGATGGCAAAGCAAGTAGCTTTTGGCTTTCTCCAATCCCAGTTTAGGATTCAATCCTGGTTCAGAGCATCATGTTTGCGTAATGTCCTCCTGCAGCCCCAAGTCCTATGGGAATGATACAGAGGGGCTCGAGTAGATGCACATGCAGTAGATTTGTATCACAGCTAAGGAACCCTGATTGTTGGCAACCTGCATCTTTTATGATAGGCTCAAAGCAAATCTGACTGCCCTTTGCCCCAGAGAAAGACATTATCTTTATTATACTGGATGATAAACAAACCTGCCTCTTCCTCCAGAAACACTATCTCTGACTTTCAAAGTGGTTTGCTCTACAAACATCCTCGAAAAGATAGTTAATCCAGAGTGAAAACAGCCTATGCCCCTGTTCACAAAGCCACATAGAAATGGGAGAGACCCATGGAGGATGGTCTCCCAGCAGCCCATAGCAGAGACTCAGTCATATCAAATAAAGGACAGCTGATGAAAATATTCTTGTCTTTAGAGTCCATGGCCATGAATTTAAAGTCAGCTGGCAGAAATCCTCCTCTCGATCTGGATGGGGGAAATCAAGTTGGTCCTACTTAAAGTACTTTTCATTTATATTCAAAATTTGCTTGATTTGCACTTGCACTTTGAGATGGAAGTGGAGGGCTCCCTGATGCACTGCATCGGGTGTGGATTGTACCTCTGACAGAGCTTGTGTTCTCTCCTGCAGGCTTTTCAGTCCAGGGCCACATTTTCCATTTCCACCACCTCTTAGAAATGCAGAGAAGTGCTGAGACTAGAGAAAGCTGCGTTTCTCCTCCCCATTGATTCAGCTGGAAAAACACCCTCTGCAGATTCATGAACCAGACCTGCTGTTGATGATTCTGAAGCTTACACCCCTAATGAGCTCGTAAGGGCTAATACTTCTGCCACCTGCTCCTTGATTGTCTTTCCTCAGGTTTTGAATGTTCCAGGGGTTGAGTAACAGGGCTTTCTGCTACATATTTTGGGGTAGTAATTGGATATGTCTCTAGAGTTTCATAGCCATCTCCTTTTGGGAAGACTCACTTGAGTTTCTGTTTAACCTGCTGTTTGAAAGGATTCCTGTCTTCTTTCCCAGGCCTGCTTGCTGAGTCTGGGTGCTATTTTTTTCTTTTCTTTTTTTTTTTTTAATTATTTATTTGAGAGAGCGAGAATGGGAGAGAGAGTACATGAGAGGGGAAGAGGGTCAGAGGGAGAAGCAGGCTCCTCGCCGAGCAGGGAGCCCGATGCAGGACTCGATCCCGGGACTCCAGGATCATGACCTGAGCCGAAGGCAGTCGCTTAACCAACTGAGCCACCCAGGCGCCCTATTTTTTTTCTTTTAACTGCCCCTGTTCCTTTGCTTTCTGATGTAGATTTTCTTTTTCCCTAAGATACTATTCTAGATTCTGTCGTGTGGGGCTCATCATTGTGAAAGATATGGAATCAATGAGTCTTCTGTTTTCTAAAGTATCCATTGTTCATATGCATCTTGACCACCGCCACCTCTGAGTTGGCTAATTCCAGCCAGGAAATTTTCTCCCACCTGACCAACATCAAGTTCTGGCCTATTATCATCCTGCCTGGCTCCCCTTGGTATGTTTCATGTTTGCTTCCTTTCATGTTGTAATCTCATACATTTCTCAGGCCACTTCCATCAGGCCAACAAAAATAACTGTGTCCCTTTAAAATTGACCCAGGAACTTTTTAAAATCTCCTCCTGGGCTTCTTCACCCTTCACCTTTAAATCTGTCCAAACTTTCTGATCCCTCTCGATAGAGCTATCCCAAATCCTCTTACTCAAGCTCTGCAGTTTTTAAATCACCTCTGATTGTCTTCTGGGCCTGAGATGTGCCTAGGAGCATCATTGCATTCTGTTCCCCGTGGTTTTGCCTCTTTTTCTCAGGTTTTCTTTAGATTTTTCAGGATTTAAGTTTCTTCAGGTTTTCTCAGGATTTTAGTCCCCAGTCACGCCCTCCAATCTAGTAAAAACTAAAGTGTCTCCCCACTCGTGTTACGCCCACTTTAATTGTGGTCAGGAACTGGCCTCCCAGACCTCACAATTCCTTTTGGCGGGGGGGGGGGGGGGGGGTTCTGTTCAAACTGGGTTGCATTTTAGCTTTCTCTGATCCCAGCTTAGAATTCATTTTTCTCAAGTTGGATCCATTACCACATATTCGTCTGCTTATTGGTTTCCAGGATTTTGTTGCTGTTGTCTTCTGTTCTCTTTGACATAATCTCTTTGGGATTATGTCTTTCATTTTAAAATCTCTGTCATTTGAGTGTTGTTTCAAATGAGGGGAAAAAGAGAAATCTGCCCTCTTTAATCAGAAAACTATCACTTAGGGATGCCTGGGTGGCTCAGTCTGTTAAGCATCTGCCTTCAGCTCAGGTGCTGAGGATAGAGTCCCGTAACAGGCTCTTCCCTCAGGGGGGACCCTGCTTCTCCCTCTGCTTGCCACTCCCCCTGCTCGTGCTCTCTAACAAATAAATAATCTTAAAAAAAACAACTATCACTTAATTCTTAAATCAAACCCCATCTTTCAGATGAGGACATTGAGGCTCAAGGAGGACGACTAATGTGCCTAAATTGCTAATAAACCAGGATTTGTATCCAGGCAGCTGGATTCTTAACCATTCTGCTCTACCATCTCACTATAAAACCAGAAGCTAAAGATTCTTCAGTAAGAGAGAATCTCATAGGCTACAAGTATAGAAAACTGTATAAACAGAAAGCCTCTAACTTGGAAATTGGCAAATTATATTAGATTCCATTAATATAATGGCATTGTTGTATAACACAGGAATTGGAAATTGCTGATGAATAATAGATTATACCAGCTGAACCAAAGGCTTTCCAGGAGAACTTTTTGCACACTTCGTTTTAGAACAACTAAAATGACATCATTTCCAGAACAGTTTGATTTGTTCTGTGCATCTAAAAAAATAAAAATACAGCAAAGGGGCTCTTTAGAGTGTCGGCTTTTTCAGACAATGGAAGACTGAAGAGAGGTGCACTGTAATCAAAAATTGCACTTTGTATGTTGTTACTCCCTGTTCCTTGAGTTCCAAACCACCTCATACCATGGCAGACTGTTTTCTGTTGCAAGAGGAAAAGGTTCTGTTTTAAATTCAGAACCCCGTGCAAACACTTTCTGGGGGTTCTGAAATCAGATGTGCTTCTCCTTGAGCTCGACAGTGTACTGTTTGCACCTCTTCAAGATGTCTCTGGGTCCATTCTGATTGGTTTTAGTTACGAGCTCTCGGTGGTAATGTAACACACACCATCTTTCGTGTAAGATTTCCTTGGTATAAGAAATGGTATTGGTATTTTATAGATCATAGAAACCAAATGTCATCTCGTTCTTTGGCACATTCAAGATTAAAAAAAGAAGGTTATTCCTTAAGGCTGTGATTCTCTTCTAAACCGCCTCTCGCAGATTCTGAAAATAAAGAAGAGTTGGCTGCAGTTGGGCTCGCATCACAAGAACATAGATTTGACACAGTGTGTGTTCGCTCTTGTAAAACTACACCACTCATCCTGCACGCTCGTTCTCTGCACACGTGATCTAGCCTAGCTCTCGGATATATGTTATAAACAAAAAGGTGTTACTTCAGGGTCTCCATTTATTTCCTCATCTGTCAATGGAGAGAATATTTTTTACTTGGGACCCATGTTTGCTAGGAACATTAAATGGGAAAAATGTCAGGAATACGAACTATACAGTATGGTACGGTATTGATCATCCAAAGTGTTAACTTAATTAAAAAGCATCTCAGAATGGAGGGAGGGAAAATCCTCATGACGCATGAAGCTAGAAATCAGGAGACTGAGGAGTCTCAGCCTTGCCTGTAATGAGTTGAAAAGCCTTGAACAGGTCACTTTCCTTTGGGTTACTCGTATTAGGGCTTATGTCATCTCCAAAATTCCTCCGATTGCATGAAAAACTGGGACCACGCTGAAAAAAACAGAGGAAAAATGCAAGAAGGAAACTTCTTAAGTCCAGAAACAGTGGGCCGGGATTGTTTTCTTCCCTTGACACGAGCTCCTTGGACATGCTTTCTGATGGTCTGGGCCTTGGCCACTGTGGAGTAATCCACCCACTGACTGGGCACCGAGGAGGTAATGACCTACAAGCTGAGAAATACTCTTCTCCGTAGCCTGATAACCTGGGTCAGGTGGTATGAGAGAAAGAACCAGGAACTTAACTCAGTCTCCAGTAATTGCTGTTTACAGTCCAGAGACAGGTTCTTTCCATAAAGCTTTAAAATTAAGCAAAGGGGAGGCCCTGAGGCTTCTCTCTGGATTATTCCTATTTGCATGTCTCCTCCTGTGCCTCAGATCTCTGGCAGGTCTCCAAGAGGGTTCTTTTGCACTGGGTGTGAATTAAATGTTACAATTTGGGGTTGGGAAAGACATCCCTCTTGAGAATCTCTAAAATCATCCTCAGGATTCCATTCTTGCCTTTACTTCATAATTTAAACCTGGAGACCTGCCAATCCCCGACATTGTAATAGGGATTCACCAAATTTATCTTTGTTTTATGTATCGGGATTCATTTGCTTTCCCACGGCCCCTTCCTCAACTTGCCTGCATCTCCTCATTTCTCAGATGTTTTTTTTTCCTCTTTCTCATCCGGGGAGATACTTGAACTCGAGGGGGAAGGGAGAATTTTGCAAATCTCCTATGTTACATACAAGATTTACATATAGGGGCACCTGGCTGGCTCATTCTGTGGAGCATGCCACTCTTGATCTCGGGGTCATGAGTTTGAGCCCCATGTTGGGTGTGGAGCCTACTTTTAATATATTAAACAAAAGATTTTAAAAATTTACATATAAACAATTACATCTTAGAAGGAGGTGGGGTTTATCTGGGAGATTATGCATTTTCATATACTGAATTTGATATACAGTGTATAATTTTTATTAATCAGTGAACATTCAGGATTTGGGGTGGTTTTTTTTTTTTTACATTGTAATTATGTGACTTTTCGATGACCATGCAGTGTTCAAGGATATCTTCTATATCTTTTTAAATTCATGTTTCTTCACATGAATCCTACCTGTTTTAATTAATATAACTTCTTCCCTTCAAAAGCTCAAGGGAAAATAAAATTTCAAATGGGAAAACTCATTGTTTGATGTATCTTTTAAGTTTTGTACATGTAAATTTACTTCCCCAATTTTTCATATACACTCTCAAGCATATAAGTCTCCTTCTCTAATAAATGTAGTATTTTGTTGGTGCTGTTTTTAGCATTTTTGGCTTCTCTCAGATAGAGGACCCTACAGACAGACCCTTGAGACCTTTCTGCATCACCCCTTGGGGTCTGGTAGCATAGGCATACAACCTACAGATGTGTGGGCTTTCTGGGGCTACCTGCAGTGTCCTGAGCAGTGCTAATCAGGAGTATAGCACACAGACAGTGTGGCTGACCCAAGGGGTGTAGTTATTTGGCTGCCAAAAAATTATTGTTTTACTGTATTTCAGAATTGAGTTTAAATTTCTGGTTTAGTATTTCTTGCAACTTGCGCCATAGGAAAAAGCACTAGCCCACAAGCCAAGAGACCTGGGCTATCGTTGTGGCTTTGTGACCGACCCCCTGGGTGTCCTTGACCAACAAGTTTCCTCCAGAAATGAAGTGGCCCCTGGGGCTATTTCCACTTTGAAACCTGCCGTTTCTGTGCCGTGCAGGGGCTGCATGCTGAGGAGAAACTTGCCAGCGTAAGGCTGTATGGTTCCGGGTTACCGGAGGGGCTGTGCTTTGATCCCGGCAAGCTTTTTTTCTCACGTGATACCTGTATTGCTGTTCTTCAAGCCTTGAGATAACTTCTGGGAGGAGATCTCATCAATGATTGCAAGCCTGCCTCTCCCATCAGCTCAGTGTTCTCTGCATTTCAGATGCCTGCATCAGATGAGCCCCACGATTCCGGTGGCCCCGAGGAATCCAAGGGAAACCTGGAAAGTCCCAAACAGGGCAGCAGTAAAATGAAGCTCAAGAGTCGGCTTTCAGGTGAGTGGAACTCTTTGCCTGATGTGGCCTGTCTGAAAGTGAGCTTCTAGCCTCAGGAGTGGAAAGATAAAGTCATTAATGGAATGAGCTCTTTTTTTCCCTTACAGCCTCAAAATTATTTTTCCTTTAGATAGTGCATGCCCCAAGCATAAAACTGCATTCAGCCCGGCTTCCCCGGGTGAATATTTTTGAGTCATAATGAAGTGAATGTCAACATCTCCCCGTTTGTCTCTGCTCAAATCTAAATTTCCTGTGTGTATATGGTTCATTTACTTCCGCAGAACTTTAGGTGACCCCTGCCCTGTGGCATATTCCTAGTGGCCTATCTTCCTGGCAAATGCCCCTCTCCCCCAAGCCCTTGGTCCACCGGAACCAGGGGCAAAGAGCTATTTATTTGATATTAAATCTGCATCTCAACGAAGCAGGCTGGAAAAATGGGATGGGAGTTGCAGCTCTGGGAACAAAGAGAGTTCACATTTCCTGGGCATAACCTCATAGCAGCGGTCTTGTGTCCTAAGTTAGAAAGTTCTTGCTGAAAGCAGAGGCCACGTGCAGGAACCCGTCATGATCCGTGGGTTCTAGGCACTAACTCCCTGATGGGCTCTTTTCCCTATTAAAAAACAAACAAACAAACCCTGAACGTTATATTTCATGGCTGCGTTGGTATGAAGATATAAGCTGGATTCTTTATTATCTCTTCATTACTACGATGTTTATACTGAAAACGTTCTTGTGGGCCCTCCGCATGGTGTCTACGGGCCTGATAGAGAAGCCAGCCCTGGCTGCCCACCCATGAAAGGCGTCTCCTGTGACCTTGGGCCAGTTACTTCAAGCCCCTGAACTTCCACTCCCTCACCTGAAAAAAGGAGATAATAATCCTGGCTTTGAAAGGGTGAGCAGATTAAAAAACAAACACACAAAACACATGCAAGTGGCCAGCCAAAGCATGGTGTATTAACATCTAAAACCTGTCAGTCTCCTCTAATGCACAAATGCATGCGGAAGGGTGGTGTCTGTGCCTGCCGACCAGGACCACCGCCCCCCCCCCCCGACACTGCTCCCCACCCTGGTCCTCTACTGAGCTGTTCTCAGGGAAAGTGACTGGTACATAAAATACAACTGTTTCTTTTAACAAATCTGAATAATAAAGTGAATTAGTGTATTTCTAACTCATAATAGTTAGGCAGTGTATATCTGAACTTGGGTCTGTGACAAAACAGTGATATGGTCAGAGGCTGATAAGTTGGAGGGGAAATATCGTGCTGAAGGTCCCCATGTGGAGAGACTGGCCAGCTCCCCTGCAGCCCCAAGGAACAACAGAGAGAAAGACATTCAATTCCTGTGTGTGTTTGGGGCCTAGGAGTCACAGGGGCATAGGGGATGGAGATCTAAGGTCAGCTGTCTCGGCAGAGTTAATCAACACCTTATAAACAGTTCCCAGGAGGGCCACAGAGCTCTGGGGAGGCATCAGGGACCTTTGAAACCTGTGCAGTCACATCCCTCATTTTATGGATGAGACCAGAGAAGTGAAGGGAATCCCAAAGGTCACTCACTCAGTGCCAGCAAAAAGCTCTGCCTCCCAGATCATTCTTCTTACCTACCCCTTGGCTTCCTGAGAATCTTGATGAGAATCCTACCCCCCAGTCTGGGGCTTTGTAGATACAGATGTGGGGAGGGAGATTATGGCTGGGGACCTTTCAAATCGTAATTCTCTAACGCTGTTTCTACCATTAATTTGGAACAAGCAGCACATTCAGCTGAGTAGTAAACCCACAGCTGGCTACTGTTTGTCACAAATGGATGTCACCCTCTCTTCCCATCCTTCCCAGACACCCAGGGGCCATAATAAGCAAATTTGTATAACAGGCATGAAGTCGGGTGGGACTGTGTTCAGTTCTCAGCTCTGCCATGACAGCCTGTGTGACCCGAGACAAGTACTTGACTTCTCTGGGTCTCTGTTCCTTCAGGTGTAGAGGGAGGATTATAATGTACATTTATTCTGTAAATCAGCACACCGTCTCCATTGCAAGGTGGAGTTGAGAGAAGGAACATGGCGCTGCCCCTGCAGAATACGGCAGTGATACACCCCACCGCCACCGCCATTAACATCACGGTCATCACCATCATTTGCAACCTTACTATCATTGTCGTCTCCTCTTTCCCTCTCAAGAGGGGAAGATGCTTGAATAGGTTCAGACAAGAATAGTCTTGAGAACTTTAGGCCGTGACAAGGCACGCATGAGAGGTAGGAAGATGGAAGTCTCCCTGGGTCGTGGTACTCCGGGGAGGAATTCAGAGGACACAAGATAAAGGAGGGCCAGGACCTTGGCAAGATTTGACAGAACCCAAGAGGAAGCAACAGTGGTCTAGACGAGGGAGAAAACACACGAGAAATGTTTAGGGGCAATGGGGGAAAATGGGTTAGAGAAGTTTTTGGCAACTGTTCTTCCTCCTCAGCTTCCTGAAAGATCCAGTAATCCAACAGGAACCATGATTGAATCCAGCCGAGCTTGTCAGGGAGATTAGGGGTAAGGAGCCCCTCGGGGTGGGAGACAATGGTGCCAGCAAAGTGAGGTAAAATGTCAAGCGATATTTATAGGCTCCCCAGTTTTGGAAAGGATGTGGAAGGAGGACAGATCCTCTCCTTTGAGAATCAGCAGGCCAGAGCCACGAATTCACAAATTCACGTAGCAGGGCAGTGGGAGATAAGGCTGGAAAAGTAATTTGAGACCTGTGAGGGAGGCTTACGGAACTGGGTTCTTCCTTCAGGGCTGTGACTATGTTCAGTCTAAAGACGTTTGACAACAGGAGATTTTAATGTGCTCAACTGCTAATTTGTCCTGCAAACTTGGATATTTATTTCCTATTTTCTAAAAGTGAGTCACTCTGGTATTCACGTATCAGTATATTATCTACAGACACTACCGTATGTGGTTTCTCTTCTGTTAAGGCAAGTGCCTCCCTGTCAGCTCAAAAGGCACTTTCTTCTAATAAATCTTTTTCAGATGAGTAAGCATGCCAAGATGGATTAATCTGGCCATGAATTAGTAAGTCATGAATTATTAAAGAGGTTCTGTAAAGAAGTTCCAGCAATTTCCACGAAGATTTTTGCCTAGTCTGGCTCCAGAATGACTAAAGTGATTTTATAGAACATTTTTCCTGATATTCTAACCTGAATTTTCCTTACTTCATACTGCCTTTTTTGCCAGCAGGATTCCCTTTTAATTTTGGTATTTTTGATTTATCCGTGTTAATGCCCTAGGTTTGTGATCTTTTTAAATGGAAATTTCTCTTTGATTGCAAAGGAGTTTCAGGTGTTTGAAAACCTGCATCACAAAGTTAATACGTAGCTTTTGAAACACCAAGCTTTTAGTGATGTTCATGTTAATATAATTGTACAAGCACTCTTCCAACTTTTCATCACCATTAAAGACTCAATATATTATTTTGAAAAGAGTACAGAATCATCCTGTTTTATTCCATGAAAAACTTGCTGAGAAATGTTTAGGTAAATTGAATTTTAGGTCATCAAACAAAACATAGTCTAGGAGAATTTGATATTACAAAGAATCTGTATGTGTATGTAGCTACATACACACATTTGTATATATACATTTATAATGTAGCATGTAAACATTGTAATGTAATTATAGCTATAGTCAATGTAATTGAGCCATTGTTTAAAGTCCCTTAAATTATCTTATTTTAAAATAGCATATAATATAAACTAGGTACTGATAAAGGTGTCTTTAAAAATTACTATAAAAATTGCCTAAGACACAAAAGTTCTAAGCATATAGGGAAAAATCGATATATCATACTGTGTTAAAATTGTTAATTTTTGCTCATCTAAAAATACCGTTAAGAGGGGCACCTGGGTGTTTCAGTCATTAAGCATCTGCCTTCGGCTCAGGTCATGATCCCAGGGTCCTGGGATCCAGCCCCATGTCGGGCTCCCTGCTCCGCGGGAAGCCTGCTTCTCCCTCTCCCACTCCCCCTGCTTGTGTTCCCTCTCTCGCTGTGTCTCTCTCTGTCAAATACATAAATAAAATCTTTAAAAAAATAATAATAAAAATTCCATTAAGAGTGAAAAGGCAAGTCACAGACATGGAGAAGATACTTGTAATACATAGATCCCATGAAGGACTCATATCTGAAACATATTAACCAAAAAAATTAAAACTCCTGTAAATCAACAACAAAAAGACAGAAACCCAATAAAAAAATAAGCAGAACAGGCACTTTACAACTTTATTAAAAAAAAAAAAAACCACTGTCAAATTTACAGAAGTAAAACAGCCAATGAATATTTGAAAGAAGCTCAGTCACATTGGTCATCAGTGAAATGTAAATTAAAAACCACAATGAGGGCCCCTGGCTGGCTCAGTTGGTGGTGTGTGGGACTCTTGATCTCAGGATTATGAGTTCAAGCCCCACTTTGGGTGTGGAGATTACTTGAAAATAAAATCTTAAAAAAAAAGAAAAAAACCCACAGTGAAATGTCATTATATATCCATGAGAGTAGCTAAAATTTTAAAAACTGGCCCCACCAAATATGACGAGGTTGTGGGGAAACTAGGACTCACACACAGTGGTGTTACAACATTGGGAAAGGTGGATGTGTCCCCGGAGCTCAGCAACTCTGTCCTAGGTCTGTACCCCACAGACAGGATTTGTATGAGAATGTTCCATAACAGTATGTTCTAGATCAGGGGTCAGCAAACTACCACCTACAGCTATATGTGTATGGACCACAAGCTAGAAATGCTTTCTACATCTTCAGTGGGTTGTAAAAAGAAAAAAATGTTTAGAGAATATGCAGCAGAGACCATCTGTGGCCCATAGAGCCTAAAACATTTACTATCTGGCTTTTACCCGCCCCCCCCAAAAAAGTTGTTGACCCTTGTTCTAGAACTGAAACTAGAAACAAAGCAAGTGTTCATCAGCAACAGAATGGATAGCCAAATTGTGATGTGTTTATACAATGAAATAGTACACAGAAACGGGATGAACAGACTCTTAGCAGCAACATGGGACTTTCACAAACAGATGCTAAGAATGAGGAGCCAGAGAGAAAAAAGTACATATCACATGTGTTCATTTACATGAAGTTCAAAAACAGACAAAAGTCATCTATGATGTTGGAAGTGGGATAATGGTTACCATGGGTGAAGGGTGGTTAGTGATGCCAAAGTGGCTTTTGGCTTCCAGAAATACTCTGTTTCTTGGTCTGAGTGTTGGTTTTTGGAACATTCACTTTGTGAAATTTCATGGAACTGTACCCTTACGACGTGTGCCTATTTCTGTAAGTTTTCATTCTTTAATAAGAAAGTTTATTTAGGGGCACCCGGGTGGCTCAGTCGGTAAGCGTCTGCCTTCGGCTCAGGTCATGATCCCGGGGCCCTGGGATGGAGCCCGCCCCTGCGTGGTGGGAAGCCTGCTTGTGTTCCGTCTCTATGCATTTTCCCATATCCAGTCTGGTCCCTTCAAAGACTGGCACTTTCTTCATAATCTGGAATCAATGGCCCCAGTGCTCACCCAGCTCAGGCAGAGCTTATTGGTAGAAAGCGATGAGCTCAGTGCTTTGGAGGTATTAGACACCAGGCCTCCTGGAAACTGTGTAGCGTGGCTGTAAATGCAACAAGTTCATGCCTGTGATGCTCTCATAAGATTCTTTCCATCCCATATCATGCCATGTTTTTCTCCATGTTTTTACAAGGGGGTGTACACCGGCTAGAGTCTGTTGAAGAATATAATGAGCTCATGGTGCGAAATGGGGACCCCCGGGCCAAGATGTTGGAAGTCTCCCGCGATGGCCGAAAGCACTCTCTTCCCCAGCTACTGGGCTCTACGGGAGCATCACAGGTAGTATGGTACCGCAGAGCCTTTCATTTTCTCATACTGTGCACGGTTCCTGGTTAGGGACGTAAGAGCGTGTTTCCACCCCTGGGTCTCTAGGCTTTCTTTTACTCTTTCAGAGACCAACAAGAGCATCTGTGTTGTGAAGAACTGCTCACCTGTGTGGGCAGGGGTATTTGGGACTAGAGATGTAGCACAGACAGCGAGGTCTCTCCATGGAAGTTAGGAGGAAGTCAGCCTAGTATTTCAAAACAGTAGAGAAAAATAATCTTTTGTTGGATCTCGACATCTTGGTCCCCCTTCCTACTGTGTGTTTTGGAACTGAGAGCTGCTTTCACTGCCAGGAGACCATGGCGCCTCATGGTCTGTGGTCGACCACCATTGCCCATTTAGTGGGTGCGTCAGGTGTCACCGTAACCACTGGGTGGGTGGGTGGGTGTTGGGTCGTGTGAGGGGGGCATTGCCTGTGTGTGCCCATACTGTGTCTGGGATTTTCCCTGTTACACAGTAATGACTCACACAGGCAAGATCAGAGGGGCTGCGGATGCGGGTGAAGGAGGCAGTGATGTTAGTATTCCGGGGCCCACCCCAGGAGAGCTCGGGGCTCCATAATTCTTCACAGGGCTCTTCCTCAATTACATCAACCTCAACCCAGTGAAAAGTGGGTAGAGAGCTCCTGACCAAGTTGGAGGCAGGCTCAGTCTCTGGGGAACTTGTGGAGTGTTCTTTCAGTTCTGGCACCATCAGCCCCAGGGCTCGAGAGAAACCACTGGCATCTTGCCTACAATGAAGCAGAGATGGAGGCGGAGGGTGGAGCAGCGACATCCATAAGTGCATGTAGACTCATAGATCGTAGAGATGAAAAGGACCTGGGGCAGGTCATCTGGGTCAGGTCATTACTTTGGGTGTGTTATCACCATTTTAGAGACAGGCCAATGAGTCTCAAAGAGATTTGCCAGAGTCACTGGGACGAACATTTTACCTAGCCAGTCAAATAAGAAGTGCTCGTGTTCCAGAGGCAGCTGCTGATGAGGTTATTCTGTGTGGAATCTACCCAAAGACAGCTTGAGTCGGGATGTGGAGAAAAAGCAGAGCAGAAAACCTGCGTGGGTCCCGGTTAAAACCCCTCCGGACCCGTGACTGGAGACGAGCCTGTGATCTTCTCAGAATAATCCAACTGGACTGGCGGAGTCAGGGGGTGGATCGGAAATCGTAGGAGAGCCACGTTGTCAGGCTGTTTTAGTTAGTGCAGAAAATGAGAGAGGGTTTCCTGGCATCACACACAGCCAAGGAGGCATCGCTCTGAGGTGATTTCTTAACTGAGAGAAACCCGACCATATTTATAGCCCAGAAATATCAATTTCTAATGAGGCTTCTAGAAAGCACAGGCTGGTGAAGGTTTTAGAGGAAACACTTTTTCCCCTTGTCCAGTCATCCTTTTCTTTTTCTTCTTCTTTTTCTGCCAGAATTCACCCTTTTCCCTTGTTCTCTCTCTCTCCCCTACAAGGTGTTGCCGAGCGTAGAGCCACCCAATACAGCTTTCCACAATGATGGAAACAGGTTATGTGTGTACCGTCCAGTACGGTAGCCACGTGTGTCTACTTGAGCACATGCAAAGTGGATAGTGAGACTGAGGAGTGGAACTGTTATTTTAATCTTCGTTTGGTATAGATCAGCCACAGGTGACTATATTGGACAGCAGAGGTCTAAAAAGTGCAGTGGGACCCCTGAAACTCATCAAGAGAACAAGGAAGCACGCAGGCCAATGGTTCCCGCGGGCACCCAAAGGGGAGATGGCAGGAGGTGCAGCTGGAGGTTGGTCAGAGAGAGTTCCCTCACAAGTCTACATGTGAACTCCGTATTCGGGGGTTGAAAACCCACGGGCTATGTCTGGCCGTCTCCATGATGGTTTCAGTAAAAGGGTAGTAACCTTGCCAAGCCAACATTTTTTAAATGAATCAGAGTCTGGGAGGCCAGCATAGCTGGTAGATATTTTGTAAAACTGCAAAATATAATGGTTTTAAGGTGCCAGGAATACAAAAATATCATTAGCAGACATCTCATTTCTACCTTGGCTGTAGAATATACTAATTAAGGATTAAAAACTATTTTCTGATGTCTCTTTTCTCACATTAAGCACGAAGTGATTTTTTTTTTCTTTTTTTGCGTATGCTGGAATATCTGTCTCATTTAAGAGATTGATTATTCTAAGAAGGATAGCAAGAAGATAGATTGTGGAAGTGCTTTAGCAATAGGTTTGCTGAAACTCTTGTTTATGTTATAAATAGTGTACCCTGCTTACACACGTGTGCATGTGGGTGATGGACAGGAAAGGGGTTGAGATTTGAGCTTCTGCATGCCAGGACAGGGGGAAACGGTGGCTGACGGGAAAGTATTTTCTTTTCCAAATGTGAGGGGTTAAAACCGAAGCTGCTGCCGTTTGTCAGTGGGGTGTTTTATGTGGAATAACAGTTGTCGGGGTTTGTGGTTTGGGTTTTGTAAGAAACAAGGGCTTGCTGCGTTTTTGGTTAAAATGGCAAGATACTTTTTTTTTTTTTTTAAGATTTATTTATTAGAGAGAGAGAGAGAGACCGTGAGAGAGGGAACACAGCAGTGGGAGTGGGAGAGGGAGAAGGAGGCTTCCCGCGGAGCAGGGAGAGGGAGAAGCAGAACCTGATGCAGGGCTCCATCCCAGGACCCTGGGATCATGACCTGAGCCGAAGGCAGACGCTTAACAACTGAGCCACCCAAGCGCGCCATGGCAAAATACTTTCTAACCATGGTTGTGAACTTGGGATGGGGGTAGGGAGCGGCTTCCAGGGAGAACCTGACCACAGGATAGCCCTCCTACGTCTCTGAGGCCTCTCGGCTTCTGGTTCCTGACTCCATTCCAGAAAGCACAAAGTAGGATGTGTGGGGTATGGTCAAAGAAAGAGCAACCCTGGGTGCTTGCAGCCTCCACTCAGCTCCTTCTGTGGAGAGGGAAGCATGGCAGTATGTTACCGCAGGGGGATGGCTGAATCCAGTGGGATTCGTTATAAACTCCTTTAGCTGCTTGACCAGAGACAGAGCGCAGAGAAATGGCTGTCTAACCCAAAAGACAATTGAGGTTTTCACAATCTGAATCTATTTTGATGCCAGAGACCCCAGAAGGGTAAATGAGACTATCCCTGATCTGGCCATGCGCTGACTTTTAGGAATACCAGATTGTAAAGAAGTCCACGCGCTCCCTGAGCGCCACTCAGGTGGAATCTCCTTGGAGACTCATTCGGCCATCGGTCATCTCGATCATCGGGCTGTACAAAGAAAAAGGCAAGGTGAGCTCCTTTCTGCTCACTGTTTTGGCCCCCAGGTGAATGTTAGCATATATTTCCTAAATGGTTAACTTTGTTGTTGTTTTTACATGAAATAAAAAATAAAAGATACAAAGAGGAGTAGATTAAGTGGCCTTTGTATAGATTTGAGTGGATTCCCTAGCATCCTTTCCTGTGGGCTGCTGAGTGAGTCACACCCGTTTGGCCTTACGACATAAGGAGTCACCAGCACCTGGGAACTAGGGCATAGGCGAGGGTGAAGTGAATGCTCCAACATTTACTCCTATTGAAAGAAAAGCCACCCGTGTAGCTTCAGGGGATATATTCCTAGTTATCCTTTTGAATGAATTTCATAACATTGCCATTATCACAAAGAGAATAATACAAAAAAGTTGGTATTGTACAAATGTCAAAACCTCCATTTCGATATTATACAAAATGGAAAGACTGACACAAAACAATAAAATAAATATGGCACCCGAATTGTATGAAATGACTCTCCTGAGCTATTAATCGATCCATGTGAAGTTGCCATTTTTGGAGATCAAAGGTTGTCAAATACTGGCAAGTTCATATGTTTCAACGTAAAACTTTCTCCCTTTAATGTAATGCGTAGCTAGTGCAATGCAAATAGATCTGAGGAAGGAAGTGGAAAAGGGAATGCAAATTTAAATTTATAGCTGGTTAGCTTAACTCTGAGTCTAGCTGGGAAGGAGGCCTCGGTTAAATAGAAACAAGAGCAGATACCCTCAGTTAAATACTGCAATGACAACCTGGACCCCCTTCTGCTTGGGGTGTAGGGCCTTGGCTTTAGCATTGCTGGAGGTCGAGACTGCATTCGAGGACAGATGGGGATTTTTGTCAAGACCATTTTCCCAAATGGATCAGCTGCAGAGGATGGAAGACTTAAAGAAGGTAGGAGAAAGCCTCTCAGTGGTTCTCAGTGGTGGTGAGCTCTGATTACATCAGAATCTGCCCCATTGCAAGATGTGAAACCAGTGGCACAGCAGCCAAGGGCCATGGTCTTGGGGGTCAAGTAGACCTGAGCTGAATCCAACACTTACTCCATCATGACCTTGGACAGTTGATGTAACCTGAGCTTCACTTTCCTCAGTTTGTAAACTTGGAATATTAATACCTATCTCGAGGTGTCACTGTGGGCATTAAATGAGATGTGTGGAATGATTTGATATTTTTTATTTAGGTCTTTAAATGTCTGTCTTGTTCCCTTGGTCCTTGATCATGTTCCTTGCCTTGAAAATTCCTGAGAGTTTACAGGCCATTCTTGCCTCAGGGCTGAGTACACACACACCTTTTATATTCTCCACAGCACCTGCCATTTTGCCATGCATAAACATACTAAATGAGTGCTTTTTTTCCTCCCAGCTTTATTGAGATGTAATTGATCCATAACATTGTGTAAGTTGAAGGCGTACAACATGATGGTTTGACATACACATATATTGCAAAATGAGCAGCACATTGATTTGGCTAACACCCTCATCACATCATATAATGACTATGTATGATGGGGGGAGGTGAGAACATTTAAGATCTACTCCCTTAGAAATTTTCAGCTGGACAGAACAGTATTGCTAACTATAGTCACCGTGCTGGACATTAGATCCTATTCGTGAGCCCTGATTTTTTTCCTGCCTTATTAACACATTTCCTTCATGAAATGACTAAATCACACTATTTGTAGTTACCTTCAGAAATGCTGTGACTGGTCAGTTCAATTGACTCAATTGGCTGTAGGTACTGTTATGTTCTGCTGGCTTATTTTTTTAACTGATAAGAGTCCACTGGAGGCTCTTTTTTCTAGGCAGAGCTACCCTAGAAGCCTACGTGCTAATGATAAGATGTGACCAGGCTTATTTTGAGGACAGAATATTTCTCTCTCTTAGAGGAAGGATTAACTCCCAGGTGATATTTGTATCTAGTTTCAGAACAATGTGAAATTCTAACAGCATTTTTATAATGGATGTGCCATGTGCTCATTTGATTGAAATTCATCCTGCAATACTGGTAAAATGGGGGGAAATGGAGGAAAAAGCAGTAGTTAGTAAAGGATAATAGCACTTGAGTCTCCTAAATACTGTTTTTTCATACGTGTTCAATTACAATAAAGGTAAATCATTGGAATGGATTTTCAACGTGTTGAATGATCTTTTAAAAATCTTGTATAAAGATTTTTAAGAGCATGAGCAATGATTTCCTATGTGGAAGCAAACCAAAAACCTCACCTAGTTAGGTGATTATTTTTAAACAGGTCATTTCACTCCTTTTACAACTTCTGTAATTGCATTAGAGAGAAGGCACATAACAAATGCATGGGGTCCTGCTACATTTTCAAACTCATCTACTGGATTCCTTTAGTGGAATACACAGTGTGCTCCTGGGATTAGCTGTCCATGAGAGGTGAAAAGCTGTGTTCTGATGCTGATTTGCACTTTGTTATAGGTAAGGGAAGTCCCCCTTTTGTCCTGAACTGCTGTACGAAGTTCATCTGTTCTTCTCTCGGGGGCCCCTTTGTCGTGTTTTTGATGAACTGTTATTCCAAAACACAGACCATGTTACAAGAGTTTAAACCAAAAACAAACTCTTACAGGTCAACAGGATGTCCAAGCTGGAAAAATGACCTGACTCTACCTTCTTGGGCTTGAAGATGAGGATGAGTCCAGGATAGTTTGGGAGAAAGAGAAAGAGAGAGAGAATGAATCAGAGAGCAACTTGGTATTAGCCCACAATAATCTCTTAGATAGAAGCACGTAGTGATTGACCAGGTTCATGACTGAGAACCTGGAACAGCATCAAGAAGACCAGGCATCTAGACTATTTCTGGAGGCAGGGCTGCCATTCTTAAACAGTATCTCAAAAGTTTTTGTCTCTGTTATTAAAACAGTTTTCCACAACCCATGATGATTCTCCAAGCTCAAAAATCTTGTCTTTCTACAAATACAGAAGTGGATTTCTCACGTGTTGTATATGTTCTTGCTTTATTGCCAGTGGCCTTAAGTTTTTAAACACTGTGTGGAAAGACTTGGGACTCATTATTGCATTTTGATCTCTAAACGTAGGACTCCTGTTAATGAAACTTGGCAATGGCTGAAGAATAAGGTCTTGATACGTCCCCTAGTTGTTTTCATTAAAGATGGAGATACAGAAATACTGCGAAAGAATATGCATTGTTATTAGTTGTCCCATTTTGTGAAATTCCTGGGAGCTAAGTTAATGAAAGCACACTGGAACAATAAAAATCATTTTATAGACTTGTGAATCAGGTACCATATGCTATCCTCTTCTAAAGCACAATGTTAATGTAGTTCTCCTATTTGGTCACTAGGGGATGAAATCCTTGATGTAAATGGAATACCAATAAAGGGCTTGACGTTCCAAGAAGCCATTCATACCTTTAAGGTAACAACATTCGTATTTATCTCTTTTGTCTTCTTTAGTTTTTTTCCTTTATTTCCTTCTGGTTTGGGTTTGAGATTTTTTTTTTTTTTCCCACCCTTCGATCTAGGAACAGTCTGAATGTTTTTGCCCTTCTGTCCTCTTGGTTTTTCAGCAAATCCGGAGTGGATTATTTGTCTTAACGGTACGCACAAAGTTACTGAGCCCAAGCCTCACGCCCTGCTCAACACCCACACACGTGAGCAGATCCAGCTCCCCAAACTTCAACACCAGTGGGGGCAGCTCAGCGGCAGGCTCTGATGAAGGCAGCTCTTCGTCCCTGGGTCGGAAGGCCCCTGGGCCCAAGGACAGGGTTGTCATGGAAGTAACACTCAACAAAGGTGATACCAGCTCTTCCTCACTTTCACTGCATTCTCTCGAGTAACAATTTGTAATCTGTTCTTAGGATAACCTTTTATATTTTTTCTATAAATTGTTCCTTTGGAACAATCCGCTGCCAACAATGTATGGTAGTTCTCTAAATGACAGTGGGATCAAAAGTAGAGATTTTAGTCATTTTACTAAAGTGAAAAGAAGTTAGCACTAGCACAAAAAGTCTTTTAAGCTCTCCCCAGATGAATCACTGTGTGTCAGAAACGCATGTTAAAAAAAAAAAAAAGAAAAATCACAGACTGGCTTAATTCTAGGGCTAATATAAAATTTTAAAGAACAGGGCGCCTGGGTGGCTCAGTCGGTTAAGCATCTGCCTTTGGCTCAGGTCATGATTCCAGGGTCCTGGGATCGAGTCCCACATCGGGCTCCCTGCTCAGTGGGGGAGACTGCTTCTCTTTCTCCCACTGCCCCTCCCCCTACTCATGCACTCATTCTTTCTCTCAAATAAATAAAAAATATTTTTAAAAATTTTTTAAAACCAAAGATTATAGTTAATACAGTCAACATGGGGCGCCTGGGTGGCTCAGTCGTTGAGCGTCTGCCTTTGGCTCAGGTCATGATCCCAGGGTCCTGGGATCGAGCCCCGCATCAGGCTCCCTGCTCGGCGGGAAGCCTGCTTCTCCCTCTCCCACTCCCCCTGCTATGTTCCGTCTCTCACTGTCTCTGTCAAACAAATAAATAAAATATTAAAAAAAAAATACAGTCAACAACTAAAAGTTGTGGGTCTTCACCAAATCTTACTGCTTTTCATCTTTCTTTCCTTTTTCTCTACCCCTACTACAGAAATATGATGAGCAGTTAAATAACCAAGAGATTAATTGCTAAAAAAGGCAAGTGAAAGAAAACTTAAAGCTGTGTATCCAGAATAAAAAATAGTGGGGCCCCTGGCTGGCCCAGTCAGTGGAGCACATGACTCTTGATCTCAGGGTTGTGAGTTGCAGCCCCACATTGAGTGCAGAGATTACTTATTCTTAAAAAAAAAAAAAAAAAAAAAAGATAGATATACATACATATATATATAATTACTTTGACTCTGCCTATTTCCAGAAACAGACTTGAGGAGGCTCTTTAGACAGCAGAGAGCGGACCGCTGAATAATTCACAGCCCATAGTTAGCCTAGTCTGCCGTGAACTCATTTCATTTACAGAATATGATGATGTTGACAAAGGAAAGCAGGATTTCCATTCTGAGTCTGGTCACAAATAAATGGTTATTGGTCTGAATATACATTAATGCAGCTTCAGATCACTTATACTTTTTTTTTTTTAATTTTATTTTCTTTGACTGATGCCTCTCACAGAGCCAAGAGTTGGATTAGGCATCGGTGCCTGCTGCCTGGCTCTGGAGAACAGCCCTCCAGGGATCTACATCCACAGCCTGGCCCCAGGCTCAGTGGCCAAGATGGAGAGCAATCTGAGGTTTGTTGTAAACCCGATCATATAGGCTTCTCGCGCGTTCATGAATGAATGAATGAATGAATGAATGTGTAAGGTATCCTGCCCCTATTACATCCTTGTGTGAGATCCTAAACTTTTGTATTATTGGCAGTAATGTAGCCCAGGTTACAATTAATAGCATTTCCTGAAAGGGGAAAAGCTAATCTAATTGAAATTGGGTTGAAGTAGAGAACTCTGCATCTTGGCTTGCCTACTTTGATCTATTTGGACTCAGAAGCTCAGTTTCAGAAACTTGACAAAATACAATTCTGTACAGGTATCTATGATTATCTAAGTATTTTCTTTCATGTTTATATTCATTTATGTAAAATTCATATGTGATGCTAGGAACTGCTCCTAACAGCTCATAATCGCTGGATACCAAAGAGTCCTGAAAGCCTGCCCTTCACCAGGAGGCCTTTATGATTAAGTATGATCTCTTGAGTCTTTCCTGTTGTTTCATTCCTTTTTGAGTGATGTTGTCTAGATGCTTATTGTCTGAAATCACTGTGCGTCTGATTTCTCCGTCCGGCTAGTTGATTGGTAGCATGGGTGTTCTGTTTATAAAGAGACGTCTCGATGTTCCATTCGGAGTGACTGCAATGGGCCTGTGCCCACCTAAACTTCACAAGAAGTACACACATTGCACAAAGCACCCTGTGCAAACAGTATCACCTTTCTCCCCTGTAAGCTTCCAAGTCCTTGAGCAGTTGAGGAATTGTCAAAATGATATTCCTTAAGGTTGCCATTTTGGGGCCCTGTCGATAGATTATATTATGTTTTTAGTTAATCATCAGAGTGAATTTCCATACAAAAAAAATTTTTTAGCAAATCATCCAAAGTACATTAAAGAAAATATACTTTTAGAACCCCAGGAAAAAAAATCCTTTAATGACATCCCAAGATGATGTTTCTTTCTTGAATGGTTCCATATGTCTGGAGCCTGCCAAATGAACATTCTTCAAACCCCACATAAAGAGTCTTTGTTCTTTCATAGTGAGTTCTCTGCCTATAATTTCAAGTCAAAATGGGCATCTTGTCCCCAATTTCTCATTTGTTCAAATTTGAAACGGTTTTACAAACTCTTGGGTAACCTTTGAGCTTCAGGTATTTCTTCCTCAAATTATATGACAATAATCATTTCAAGATGGTAGGAAAAAAAATGATGGTGGTCAAGGGGCTATCTTGGGATGATCAAAAGGTAGACAGACCTGAGTTCAACAGTGTGTGACATCAGGGTGAGCTCTCTGAGCCTGGGGCCTTATCTAAATAATAGGAATAATAATACCTGTTCAAAGTATTGCTATGTACAGTGCTTTGTTTATATGAATGTGTTGCTTTTTTACCCATATGCAAAGACAAAAGGATGTCATTTGCTTGTTTAAAGTATTCGGAAGAGATTTCATATTATAAACCTCTCCCAGAAGGAGATCTTATAAAAAGCTAACTGTTACCACAGAGTATTGGTCATTTGTCGTCCCTAGCCGCGGAGATCAAATCCTGGAAGTGAACTCGGTCAACGTCCGCCATGCTGCTTTAAGCAAGGTCCATACCATCCTGAGCAAATGCCCCCCAGGACCCGTTCGCCTTGTCATCGGCCGGCACCCTAACCCAAAGGTGAAGTATTTCATATTGTTCTGAGTATGGGAAGATGGCATGGCTATTTGTCCCGAAGCAGTGAAACATGTGTTCCTATGATGATGCACGCTCTTTGGTGAGACAGTTTACCCAGCTGGGCACGGGAATCATCAGTTTGTGGTCACACAGTAACCAAGGTAACCGATACACATGGGAAACAAATCACTATCTGGACGTCTTTGTCTTCACACTCTTAGAAATTTTATTAGAAAATTTTGACATTGTTATTGGTGAATATAAAATGTGGTAGAAGATAAGAGTGCTCGGTTCTGAGTAAGTCCCAGCTGGTTGTTTGATCTCTGGTGAGATATTTAACCTTTTTTGGGTTTCTGCATCAAGAAAATCTGAGAGCAGTGGACTAAATGGTCCCTCTAGGCCATCCTCAACCTGAGCAGAATACTTCTGTAATTAAGGCTTAAGAGCCCACTAATTTTCTTTCAGCATCAATATCACATTGTGGAATTTGCAGATAATCATAGCCCCTGTATCCTTGGCCTTTGCTGGTATTTGGTTGTGTCTTTTCTATACTTAAGCAGTTGTTTCGATTTTTTTTAGGTTAACCAGAAGCCACTTCAGCAAATTAGATTCTACTGCGTTGAGCACTATTTTTTTGTTGTTGTTGTTTCGAGTACTTGATGTAAAAATCTTTTTAAATTAGCTTGTCTCTAATATTGCAATCAGGTTGTATTTTTACAAAATTTAACCTTTTCCTTCCAACAACTCAAAATGCTCCTTAAGAACATTAGCCCTTTTTGTGCCTGTCCTATGACCACCTCCTCTGTATCATTTATACTATTATGTCCTAAATGGGCCCAGGCTGCTCTGCTTATTGGACTTGTATGCCATTTTGAGAGTAAGAAGTCTGTGCGGAGAGACCTCGTGGGTCCTCCCATGTCTGAGATTTCTTTCGTGTGTTAATTTTATGGCATCACTTTTAGTGTCTTAGTGGGGTCTGTTGTACTGGTTCTCCACAGTGCTTGGTCGACAATTGCCATTAGACTGATTCAAAGTCAAATCCGCTACTGTTTTTTTCCCCAGATTGTCTTCTCTTGTCTACATGCATTCTCATATATGTCTTAAATAAAAACTTCTTGAATATTATTCATATAAAACCAAGTATGCTTCTACCTTTTTCCATTTTTTCTCTTGTCACTTCCTATTTTTCCTCCTTTCTATTTTGTGGTCCTAACACTTTCCCTTACAGCCTCTTCTCGTCTTCCTGCTATCTCCCATGGCTCTCTTGGGGTCATTTTTAACAGCATTTTGCCTCATACTCACAGCTAGAGTGGTCTTGGCTCCTTCCTCCAGGGTCGTCCCTTGGATTCCATCACCTGCATGGCCATACCCTCTTCCCCCTTCCCCCTTCCCCCTTCCCTTTTCCCTCTTCCAAAGCAGTCCAATAAGCTTGGGCTGACCTAGCACGTCCCTCAGCAACATTATAAAAAAATCAGTTCTCAGTGATTTGCAGTCATTGGCTTCAGGCATGTCTGACTTCAAAATCCATTCCAACATAGCACAGGTCACGATTTGTTTGGAGGTCTGCTTCAACTCAGCCCAAAAGCATCTGCCCAATTTGCCAATACAATCAAACATCAAAATGGCGTTTCCGTGCAAAGCATAATAATCCTGATGGACTGGTGGTCTGCGAGCCTGTTGAATACAGGTTGATTCATGTTTCTAGCCACAGTAAAATGGTCGTCATGATGGCATTAGAGATACATCCAGCAAAACCAGATTTCAGTATTTGTTTGACTAGATTTCACATTTCTTCCTAGGTAAACATGGTGTTCTTAGTTGTAACATCATACTATATTTTTCTTTTGGTCAAGATTCCACTTTATGTTTAATGTATTTTTATACCACTCACCCCAGCATTTCATGCCAATAGTACATTTTGGTACTGAATGTATGTGCTTCCTTAGTTTTCATGTTGTTCCAGTAGAAATACCGCAAGGATTTTCTTTTCTTCTGTTTCTCATAATGACTGGAGCAGTGGCTGCCCAACTGGGATATTCAAACCCTCCAGGTCTAGACAAGCTAAGATTTGGACTTGCCAGAAGAAGGTCAGAGGGGTCCATTTTTAACTGGTGCTGGGGCTCTCAGCATGAATAGAATTATCCAGGAAATCTTTCACTTGTTTCAAACCCCAGCCATTTTTTTCCCACTCAGAAAAGCAGTTGCAAATATTGAAAGTCTAATGTCAAGAAAAATTGGCAACCGCTAAGGTGATGTTTTTCCCTGACTCATTTATACAAAATTACTCTTTGCTTTATGAAGTATGTGTGTGTATTCACATGTATATGCCTGTGTGCATGTATGTGTATGTGTTTTATTTCCTGTGAAGCCTGCTAGGAAGTATTACAAAAACATGTGATCATGATTTATCTGTTAGGTTAAAATGTAATGCTGAATCCTGCATAGCTTTATTTACTTATGAGGACAAATTGCTATGCTTATCCAAATATTATTTATGCTAAATGTTATTTTACTACACAAAATTACCATTCTAACTTTACAGTATTCTTACCTTTAAAAAAGAAATTCTATGCAAGTTATGTAATTGTCTTTTAAAATATCTCATAATTCAGCGTATGTCAGGCTTTAAAAAATTCTTTTCCATGAATAATGACAGTTATGGATAACAACTGATGGCGGAAAAAAATCCATGAATCTACCATGATACCAGTAAATATAGAAAGAAAAGAAGAGTTATGAAATGACTGTTTTGAAAAGTTCATTGTAAAAATTGATCCAAGTAAAAATCATCAATGATGCTAAAACTATTGAGTAAAAATATACTGGGGAGCAGGATATTGATGTTGTCTCGAGCTGTCTCCTCATAGATCACTCACTGATGACCCCCCCCAAAAAAAATCCAGTGGAGAAATCTGATGAACTCCATCCTAACCAAGTGGTCAAAGTTGTCACCAGCCGTGAAACATGAAACACTGACCCTGAGTGCCTCTCTGAAGCATGAGGAGGAAACAGTTTTTGTAGTTTTTCTGCCAAAAGAAATGCATAATCTAAATCTTAGCATGAAGAAACTATCACACAAATCCTAATTGGGGGTTTGATTGGCCTGGGTTTCTTCCAAAATATCAATATTGTGACAAAGAAAGGCTCAGCAATGTTCTGGATTAAAGGAGTCTAAAAAGACATGACAATTAGACCCTGAATTGAATTCTGGATTGCCAAAAATGAAATTTCTATGAAGCATTACTATGCAAAGGTGTTGGCTGGTGACCATCTACTAAGATCCACAAGATAAGGAGCTCGCACCAGAATGCAAGTCAGTTACCTCATGATGTACACCACTCAGTTCAGTGCACACAACAGTCCCCAGGAGGACACTGTTGGTGAAAGAAACTGAGTGTTGATAAGTGTTCTAGAGGAAAAACCTATCTCCTGGCAAGCTGGCATCAAATTTCCTATGAACTACTTCTGTCTACAGACACACTTGGAATAGTGTTTCTGAAGGATAGTATTAGGACAGTTAGCTAAATTGGAATATGAAATGTACATTAGACAGTCGTTTGTGTCAATGTTAAGTTTCCTAGAATGATTAAAAAAAAAAGTTTCCTAGAATGATAATAGTACCAGGGTTATTGAAGAGAATGTCCTTGTTTTGAGGAGATACATGCTAAAATATCTCTGGGTGAATGTTCATGATGTCTGCAACTAACTTCCAGATGGTTTAGTAAAAAATGAAGCAGTGTGTGTGTGTGTGTGTTGTGTGTTGTGTGTTAAGAAAGAGCATGAGTGAGGAGCCTGGATGGCTGTCAGTCAGTTAAGCCTCCGACTCCTGGTTTCGGCTCGGGTCATGATCTCGAGGTCGTGGGATCGAGCCCTGCATTGGGCTCCATGCTCAGATTCTCTCTCCCTCGCTCTCTGCTTTTCCCCCTGCTCATGTGCTTTCTCTCTCCCTCCCTCCCTCCCTCTCTCTCCCTCTGTCAAATAAATACATACATACATACATAAATAAGATCTTAAAAAAAGAGCATGAGTGTAAATATGGCAGACTATTTAAAAACAACAACAGTGAAGAGTATACTCCTCTTGTGCTACTTTTACAAGCTTTATGTAGGTTTGCAGTTGTTTAAATAAAATCTAGGAAGAAAAGAAATAGAAGTGAGTGTTCTAGAGAGAGGCAGGTATCAGCCATGTGGTCGGTAACTATAGCACCTGGGCGCGTTAATGACTTTGGGAACCAGTCGAAGGTCTTGTTTTGAACATATTGTTGGAAGCGATCAGCTAACCCAGCTGTCCTTAATATGCCCTGAGTTATTGCTTCCAAGGACAGTCATAATCTTTGGCGCTGTGATGTCCCTCTTTATCTGCACTCAACCTCTGACTCAGGTCCTAGCTACTTTTATTGGGGGAAAATAAAGAAAGAAAACCATCTCATTTGTGCTTTCTGCTGAAAATCAGGTTTCCGAGCAGGAAATGGACGCAGTGATCGCACGCAGCACTTACCAGGAGAGCAAAGAGGCCAGCTCAGGTACTGTAATTGCACGACTTCGTCCAGCGTTGAGTAGAGCTTTCCAGGAAGCTCCCCCAGGGGGCCCTGCCCCATGCCGTGATATTAGAGTCTTCGTCATTATCAGGTTTGGCAGAAGTCATTGTCAAAGAGATCCCGTGCTTGTTCCTAGCTGCTACTTTTGATTTCTGCTGTTATTTAATGTGCTTTATTAAAGCACATACACTATGAGATAATTTACAAAAATGAGTTAACAGCATTTCATTTGTTTATGTACAATTCATCTGAAATGGCCTAGGTAAAAACTAATACCAAAATATCAGTTGTTTGGTAGACACAGTGTGTTCTCCGTTCCAAAGCCTGGGGTTTCTTTACATGAACTAAAGGTTTCCACCCAGTATGGCAGCCTTACTTCAATAATAAGTAGATATTTTTTTTAAGTTTCAACTGAAAAAGAGTAATAGTAGAAGCTCCCCAAATCATGATTTCCCCCTTTTCTTAAGTGGGAAAGTTCAGGCAGAGAAGGATTGAGATAGTAAGAATTTCCTATGAATTTCAAATTGGAAACATTGCATCAAGTTTTAAAAGTAATGTTTCCAGTAGAATGGAAATCCAAAGGGACTCTGCAAACATGTCTCAACTCAAGATATTACTGATGTCAAGACTGATGTCGGGAGAAAAAGAAACAGACGTGAGTTACTGGTTGTCAGAGGAAAAGGAAGGCACAGGATTTTTTGGCAGCCATGGAATACCCTCATTATTTGCATCCATAATTAATATATTTAAAGTAGGCCCAGCCATAATGGGCTCTTTATTTGGCCAGGCCCTTCTCCTGACCTGCCTGCAAGCTGCCCTTTCATAATCCCGGCATATGCCCACGATCATTTACAAAAGATTTTATTAAGCTATGAACCTCATGTGCAAGCTCTTTTTGCTCATGGCATATAATTTAAAGTTTCAATGCCAAATCTTTTCATCCTTCTACTAAAAACCAAAATAGGTATTCAACCCTCCCCCGAGTTCCTTCAGGAGTTTCTTGAGTGGTGTTTCTTTGTTCATTGATCCTTCAATCCATTCAACTAATATCACTGAATACTTCCTAGATCCAGGTGCAATGCTGAGCACTGTGGGGTCAGATCAGTGAGGGTCTCAGCCTTATAAATAGTTGAGGAAGGGAGATGAGGGGCATCCACTTATAATTAAATTATATTGTGTGTATGAAAATTGGTGTATGGGTAGTATAAAATACTCTTAAGATTCCGAAGAAGTTACCTCCAACTGGGATTATCATGGAGGTGGTAACATCCAAGTTAGGGCTTGAAGCATGAGCAGAACCTTGGGAGGTGGGGTGGAGTAGGGATCGGGTACCCAGGTCGAGTGCATGCATGTCTACACCTATACGCATGGCCCATCAGTGTAAGTCAAGCAAAGAGGGGTTAATATGTTTGGCTCCTTCTTTTGTGGTTAAGAATGTGAACCTATTTGTAAGGATGTGTGCTTTGCTCTTTTGACATTATGGTGAATTTTCTCTCCAACAGGTACCCCCTTGAAGAGTCCCTCTCTTGCAAAAAAGGTGAGTCAAGGCACACTCTGCCTCACTCAGCTGGCCCATGAACCAATTCCTGGGGCTCATAAGTCAAACCTGAGGGCCCAGCCCATATCTTTGTCCAGGAGTCATTTTAGCCACTTTACAGACTACGGCAACAATGCTAATTTGAGAACAAAAATGTGTGTTTCTTTTATTAAATACTCATCTAAGAAAAGAATAGAGCACCAAAATAAAAGAACTGAGCTTCAGTTTAAAAACAGTGTTCAAACTGCTCCACAATAAAGGGGTCTCCGGTTGGTTTTCGGGGGACCTGTGACTTTAAGGAGACTGGAATGTTTCCCAGCTGGTGATTCCTCAGTCCCAGTGGATCTAAGCACAGGATTCAGACCCCCCTCTTTTCTGTTCCATCACTAGGCCGAACCAGTGGCTTGGAATGTCATTCCATTTTCCTATCTCTTCCCCCCAGTGGTTTTCTTGGGATGGTTGATAAGTCGCTGCTGTGGCTTTTCTGGTCATTGCTAAACATTTGGCCAAAAAAAAAAAAATCTCTTAAAAACCTTGTCTGGCAGCAACCATTGCCATTTTCATCAGTTGTCTAATTTAGCCATCCTAGAGTCGATGGAAGTGGGTGTCTACTCTCACCAGTGTTTCAAATGACCGTGGATGAGAACGAAGTGTTCTTGGAAAGTCAGGAGTTACTGTTTCGGATAACCGGCCTCTGGCGCGCCTCCCCCATCAGCCCGCACCGTCTTCTCCAACAGGACGCCCTGATTTCTGAACCCGAAGCCTCCCAGGACTTTGCCCACGGTGTCCCAGGCTCCCTGTCAGACCTCGTGGTGGCCGGCTCCGAGGACGATGACCCCCCAGGCAGCGGCTGCAGCACCTCTGAGGACAGTGGCCCGCCAGCCAGCACCTCTAGTAAACCACGCCTGTTTTCTTTCTTTTTTTTTTTTTTAAGGTTTTATTTATTTATTTGACAGAGAGAGAGAGAGAAGCGAGAGAGGGAACACAAGCAGGGGGAGCAGGAGAGGGAGAAGCAGGCTCCCCGCAGAGCAGGGAGCCCGATGAGGGGCTCGATCCCAGGACCCCGGGATCATGACCTGAGCCGAAGGCAGATGCTTAACAACTGAGTCACCCAGGCGCCCCAACAACGCCTGTTTTCTGACTCGGGCCCTGTTGGCTTACATAGCAGGGCGGTATAATGTGAATAGGGACCTGGAAGTGGCGCCTTTGGTCGAGTAGAAGCTATCTTTGTACCCTGACTAAATTCCAAACTTACTTTTGGAAAATGCAGCCCCCCACTGCTGACTGGCCCCTCGGTTCTGGGGTGAAGGGTCTGAGTGCACGTTCTGTATCCTGGGTGTTGGAGGTGGCTAACCTGGACGGTGTTTAGATGCGGTTTACCTAGCATCGTCTTGAAATTTATGGCATGAAATCAGGGTGGCAAGCTAACAGCTTTCTGTTTTAGGGGATTCCTAGCGAAATTCTAGGTCCCTTCCCTCACCAGGCCCTAACTGACTCCTTTTTAGAAGGCAGCTGAGTGAAGGATTCAGCACTCATAAGAGACCAATGTTATCAAACAGTTGTTTACAAATCTCCTTGATCACGCTGTCACTATAATATGAGAGAATGAGCTGACGTGAACCATACTGATTCCTCGGGCTTCTGCTGCTGTGGTCTGCTTTTTTTCCCCCTTTGTTCTTTTTTTTACTTCTAATGTCTGCCCAAGAACATCCCTGTCTTAGGACAGGGAGACCTGACCACTCCGGCTCTCATTTGGAACAGCGGACAAGCGTACTCTTGTCTCCGACAGCAGCATTTCTGTCACATGGTGGAAGCCCATGTACTTTTCTGTACATTCAGCAAGCTGTGAAGGGTCTGCTGGGCAGCACGGGCCTTCCCTCCTCCCTGCTTGGAACTCGTATCGATAATAATCTCAGGCTTCCCTGTACCATGCTCTAGGAGCTTCTATGCCCCCCACCCCCGTCTCCACAAATGAAGGAAGGGACTCATGTGATAAGAAGGTTCCAGCATGCGGGGCTGGTTGCTCTCCGGGCATCGTCCCAAAGAGGACTTCCCAGCAACAGCATGTAGTCTGAACCCCAGCAGTGGTGGCAGGCATCCTGGGCGTAGAATTAAACATTTCTGCCTCTAGGAAGCATACATGTTTAGGCTAAACAATCCAGAGGTTGAAGTAAAAAAAAAAAAAAAAGAAAGAAAGAAATTTAAGCAAACAAAAAGGGAGGCCAGTAGGAAAAGGAGAGCGAGAAGCCACTGTCCACCGGGTGCAAATCCCAAGAAGCCGTGTCCCTAAAGCCCGGTGGTCAGCGGCCAGAGGATGAATGGCTGGCAGTTGTGGGGATGCTCCTGCGTAATGGGGGGGGGCGGCCGGCCGGGAAACCCTGTTTCATTTGGCCGTTTCTTTCCCCATCCCCACCAGCTCACAAGAAGCCAGGAAAACCCAGGGCCAACAGCCTCGTGACGCTAGGAAGCCAGCGGGCCTCTGGGCTCCTCCACAAGCAGGTGACGGTTGCCAGACAAGCCAGTCTCCCTGGGAGCCCGCAGCTCCTCCGGACCCCGCTCCTCCGCCAGAGGAGGGTGGGGTGCTACGACACGGACGATGCCACCGACGAGGGAGAGTTTGACGGGGAAGGGGACTGCATTTCCCTCCCGGGGTCCCTCCCCGGTCCCAGCAGGCCTCTGGCGGAGGACGACTCGCGGCACGTCTTGATGACCTCTTTCAAGGTCATGGGTATCAACAGCGGGGGGGCACAGCCCCAGAAAACCATGGTCAGCAAGGCCTCCTCAGTGCCTCTCCTCGGCAGCTCACGGGACTCAGAGGAGAGTGTCCCAGAGGGTGTGGGGGACACTCCTCCCCATGCAGCCAACCTGCTGGCCTCTGCAGTAGCCCCCAAGGGTGGCCCTGGCTGCTCGGGGAGGAAGGAACTATCAGGATCGAGGAGTTCGCCCAAACTGGAATACAAAGCCGACACAGGCAGCCAGAGTCTGGGGAACACAGACACCCCCAGGTCTGCCCAGCAGAAGAATGACAGCCTGGGGTCCAGGCACAAACCAGTGGCCAGGGTCAGCCCACATCACAGAAGGCCCGAGGCTGATGCCGGGCCCAGCAACTCAGCGACAGTACACCTGACTGATGGAGCCGACGACCCATGTGTCCAGGCCACTTCCGTCAAAGAGACCAGGACTGGTGTTCATCCAGGGGGCACTGTGGAGAAGGTAACCGATTTCCTCTTCGTAACCTGGGACCTGAGTCCCTACTGTGTGAGTGAGGATGAGGTGTGTGAGAAAGCAGGGGGTGACCTGCCGGGAGGGGGGAATGGTTGGAGGCTTCTGTTTCAGCAGTCGTTCACTGCCATCCACGGGCTGCTCGGGAGCCTGTCTGTGTGTCAGCAGGTGGGTGGGGGACCGTGCCCAGGGAGCGGGTCATCGATCAGCCTGCCGTAAGATGAAATCGCTCTCTCACCCGGACACGGGGCCATGGCGGATGAGCGAAGGGCAGCGGGAGGCTGATGAAGAGCACTGGGTCTGCTCCACTCACGAGCTGGGTGACCATTGAGGCAAGTCATCAACCCCGATCATCTCTCAGAGCTGGACTGACCATCAAACACAGCTTAACAGTGATTCCCTCCAGCTCATGAGGTTCTGAGCGACCCTCATTTTTTCAGGCTTTCTGCGGTCATTATGTGTAATCAAAGCTACTCATACCCTTGTGAGAATCACGTGAAATAAGAGGCATGCTAGAAACTGATCACACACCGGGGCGCCTGGCTGGCTCAGTCAGTGGAGCATGTGACTCTCAATCTCGGGGTTGTAAGTTCGAGCCCCATGCTGGGTGTAGAGATTACTTAAAAATAAAATCTTAAACGAAAAAAAAGAAATTTGTAACACACCACTTTAGAGGCAATTAAATATTATTTATGTTACAAATTGGTTACACATACGCTAGAATGACCCAGAATTGTCAAATTGCTCGTTTTTAATCAGTATACCCGCGCTTAAGCAAGGAGAGAGTAAGAGAAACTAATGTTGTTTACGATCTCAACATAAATAGTTTCTCTCTGAGGTGACTGTAAGGCCATATTTATAAAGATGCATGTTCAAGTGGTTTATACAAACATACATGTAAACAGACCCAGAAAATACGAAGTCATAAAAACTATATTAGGCAGAAGGGATTTTTGTTAACTGTATAGAAAAAGAAACATGCATCTTTCTTCGTCCTCCTAAAAAATGTTATTACTTCCAACTAGCATATGTTTGTTTTTTTAAGATTTTATTTATTTATTTGAGAGAGAGAGAGAGGGAGAGCACAAGCGGGGGCGGGGGGGGGGGGCAGAGGGAGAAGCCGACTCCCCACTGAGCAGGGAGCCCAACACAGGGGCTCAATCCCAGGACCCTGGGACCATGACCTGAGCTAAAGGCAGAGAGGTTAACCAACTGAGCCACCCAGGGCCCCCTAGCATATGTGTTTTAATATGCAATGTTCAGCTAATAGGTTAAACCCCTTCTTTCAAAAAGTATCCTCAGCCAGTTTTGGATAACTATATAAACCAGGGGTGTTATTCATAATAATATATTCATATCCATATAGAGCTTTTGTTATTGTAAATGAGTATTCCCAATAAGAATTTTGAGAAGCATTTAAAACTTTTGCACAAAAGTTTAATTCTTCTCATGAAAAATTTAGTTCAAAAATACCATTTCATTTATACATGAGAAAGAAAATAAAATGCATTGCCATTAAGTATTTACGCTCAAATATTGGAATCTTAAAAAGAAAAAACCTTTGGTAAGTGGGTTGTCTTCTACTGTTTTTACTTAATACTTTTTAAATTGAGATGAACATCACATAACATAAAATTAAACATTTTAAAATACAGCTCAGCTCTCTCCTCTGCGGCCACCTTTGGGCCACTTTATGACTCCTTAACTCAGAGAGTGAATTTCAAATAAATCTGATTTAACTTCCTAGCGAGTTTCTTTCTTTTTTTACAGTAGGTTTTAGGTAGAAGAAAGGAAGATAAAGTAATTGACACTTGGCTAAAGTGAAATTTTGGAATATTAAATGTCAATTTCATTTATCCAGATAAGTCCTAGCCCTAAGTACCAAACTGAGGAGCTGACCTTACAGTCTTGGGTATCACTATGCAGTATAAAGACAATAACACCTTACGTTGATATATCCTTTTGTGGGCTGCATGTGATTTTTATAATGGCTCATTTAATCTTTTATTTAAAACTCTATGAGGGGTGCCTGGGTGGCTCAGTTGGTTAAGTATCCACCTCTTGATTTCAGCTTGGGTCATGATCTCAGGGTCATGGGATCAAACCCTGTGTCAGGCTCCATGCTGAGCATGGCGCTTGCTTAGGATTCGCGCTCACTCGCTCTCTCAAAAAAAGAAAAGTTAAAAAAATAAAACTGTAAGTTAGGGCAAATCTTATCCCCATTTTGTCCCCAGTTTTTCTACTGTGGTAAAATACACGTAACAAAAGTGTACAGTTCAGTGGTATATTGTGCAACCATCACGGCCGTCTCCAGAAAACTCTGTACCCATTACACAGTGACTCTCCATTCCCCCTCCCACCAGCTCCCAGAAACTGCCAGTCTGCTTTCTCTCTGATGTTGGCAACTCTCAGTACCTCATCTAAATGGAATCAGACAGTTTTGTCTTTCTGTGACTGGCTTATTTCACTGCCCATAATGTCGCTGTCCATAATGCCCTATTGTAGCATGTGTCAGAATTTCCTTCCTTTTTAAGGCTGAGTAATATTCCATTGTATGTCAATCCCACATTTTGCTTATCCATTCTTCTGTCAGTGGACACCTGAACTGCTTCCACATCTTAGCTATTTGTGAACAGCGCTGCTATCCACATGGGAGTACACATATCTCTTAAGAGAACCTGCTTTAATTCTTCTGGCATATATCCAGAAGTGTGATATCTGGGTCGTATGGTATTTCCATTTTTATTTTTTTGAGGAAACTCCATACTGTTTTCCATAGTGGCTGCACCATTTCCCATTTCCGCCAGCAATGCACACGGTTCCAATTTCTCTATATCCTCGCCAACACCTGTTATTTCTGTTTTGGATCATAGCCACCCTTGCAGGTGTGACGTGACATCTCTGCGTGATTCTGATTTGCATTTCCCTGATCACCCTCATTTCAAAGTTGAGAAAACCGAGGCTTAGGAAGAGTAACAAGACTGTGCAATTTTTTAGCAGACCTTACACCCAGAATCTGGATCTTGTGGCTCCTAGTCGAGGGCTCTCTGAAATTTCCCAAAGCAGCGCTTTTCCGTGTGTGATGTCTTAGGGGGCAGAAAACCTGAAAGTTGTTGACAGTGACTTGTGGTTGTCATTGGGCTAGGAATCTCTGGGGAAGCTGACCGTCAGCGATGGGCATGTCCCTGCCAACTGGGGGCCTGCCGGTGCCCCGCCCCACCCAGATGCTGGCTGCAGCACCGAGAACCTGCTCGAAGCTGCACCAGAGCAGGGGCAACAACCCGGGACAGGTAAGATTATTTCATTGCTTGTTAAGCTTCAAGATGGGAGGGCAGAAGTTACCCTAATAAAAATGTTACATGCGGAGAACTTTGTGGGGGGAAAAAACCTCTTACACAGATTAATGATATTTACAAGCTGCCTGCATTTAACAACTTCACTAGATCGTTGTGCCTAAACTCATAGCTTTATTTCCACATCAGAGTACATCCATTTTCAGCCGCTTGACACTCTTTACCTATTTTGTGACGGGTACATTAATGAATGAGACATGAGATGACACAGAGAAGTTCCTGCCCTTCAGAATTTCAACACTCGTCTCTTGTGAAATCAAATGCACTGAGAAATATCTTGTACCTCCTGCATCTGCAGAATATAGTGTTTGCGCGGCCTGCTGAGGTCAACAAGATGCTCCTGGCCTGCATGCCTGGTGCTGGCCCCTGGCAGGCCCTCCTAAGCACTGATGCGTCCGTCTCAGCACCTCTGTGCTCCACTCTAGCTGGGAAACTGCACCCATATCTTCCATGTCCTTATGCACCTGCAACATCGTTTGCAAAGGCTGCTGGGCCCTCCTCCCCATCATGCGCCATAATTGAGTCAACATCCTTTCCGTTATGGGGCATTTGTGTGTTGTGGGGGGAGGGGTACAAGAGAAGGATCTTTTTGAAAGGTGACATCAAGGACTGCCTCTGTGTCATTTAATCTCCCTCAAAAACTCGTTTCAGTTACACACTTTGCAATAAAGTCAAATTGCTAACAAAAATTTAGGGTTTGTTCAGCAAGTGAATCCGAAGCTAAAGAATAACCTTCAAATCCCCTCCTTTTGTGTCATCATGACTTTTCCCCATAGTTGGCACCAGCAGAAGCAGGAAAGTCATTTGGAAGGGAATTCAAAAGGTTGAGCAGAGAAGGACAGGAGCCCAAGGATTCAAATCTTGGCATGACCCTCGCCTTCCACGGGGGCCTGGGGAAGTTAAGCACAGTCTCCACAGGTGTCTTGGTGGTCCGACCTTGTTGTGGCCAGGTGCTCTCTACACAGAGGTCATGCAATCAGGGTTTAGAAGAATGGGGTGGGCTGTGGGTCCGACTTCCCAGGTGACCTCTGGCTATACACTCTGTGACCCTGGATCCATTGCTAAGCCACGCCGCTTCTCAGTTCCCTACTTTTCCAAAGCAGATGGTGACAGGACCTACCTCACGGTGTTGGGAGGAAAATTAAGCGCATGAAAAACTCTTAGCATAGTGCTAAGTCCTAATAATTAGTCCTTAATTGTTGACATAGGAACTTCAGGAGGGGAAAGGCATCTGCAATTAAGATGGTTTGCGTGGGAGATGTGGAGGGAGTGTAACATTTGGGGAGACAGTCTTCTCAAAGCTGGTGCTTTCATTGTGACTGTTTCACTGTAACCCCTGGTTCCTAAGAAAACAGCAAATCTAATGTTCTCTTTTGTGCCAGTTTCCCCTGATTATCAGATGCCATGTGCCAGAGGAGAACAGATTAGCCCAAGAGTGTGCAGGGCCTCCAGGACAGTGGCTCTCTGGAACCCACTTCATGGAATGACCATTTCCTGCTGTCCTTGGCATCAACACCTCTCCCTGCACCCCTCCGATCACATGCTCTTTCTTCCCTGCTTTCGTTCCATTTTTTTCCTTCATCTTCCTCCTCATCACTGTGTGGTCAACCATCCCCCCGGGACCCCCGTCAGGTCCCCACCCCTTCTGTCCACGCTTCCCAGGTCATATGGCCCTCCAGTTCTCCCAGTCCTCTGAACACGCTCAAGAAGCAGCTCAGACATGGTGCAAGCCTGCACCCTTCTGCAGCTCCCGTGTGTCTTCCCAAATTAGCCTCCTCTCTCCTCTCCTGCACTGAGCAGTAAGTCCCCAAAAGTCAGCACCTGTTTTATACTTTACTGCACGGCTCACAACCCCACACCGTGAGGCCAAACCCACAATGAGAGCTAAAGTGGGGATGCGAGACCTCCACAGAATGAGCGCAAAGCTAAGGGATGAAACAGAACCACAGCCTGACTCCTGTAGCTTTTGAAGCCATCAGAGCAGATGGCGTGAAGAGACCCCGGTGGAGGATTTCTGGTGTCCCCATCCTTAAAAATAACCAAGAGAGAAAAGGGCAGAAACAAAGGTTTATTCTGCCAGCCAGTCTGAGTTACTTCAGAGCATCTAGAGCAGGGTGGTATTTGTTAGATGTGAGTGCTCTGTAATTTCAGAGGCAAAATGAGAACGACAAGAAGGCTACATTTAGGTTGTGGCAGGTCCTTCTGGGAAAAAAAGAATTTGAGATTGTTAAGTTTTCTTTTTTTTTTTTTGAGTTTTTCTATTTTCTCACTTTCCCCTCTCTCTCTCCCCTATCACCCCGCCTTTCGTTTATATTCTCAACCCAGGACTGGATGGCCCCCCAGACCTTGTCCCTACCCCAGGGCAGAAGGGGGCAGCCCACCCGGACCCCAGCGAGACGCCAGCAGACACACAGCAAGCCAGGCAGCCTGAGAACCCCAGAGAGCCAGTGTCACCCAGGGTTCCGGAGTCTGACGACAGATGTCAAGTCAGACTCGCCCCACAGCGCAGCTCAGCCCCCGGGACGATGACAGTGGTTCGGCGTGACTTCGGCAACACTCCAGCAGCAGCCCCAGAAGCCAACTCGCCCAGGAAGGCAGCTCCCCACAGGGAAGGATCTGAGGCAGACGGAGCATCTCCAGCTAGTACCGTCCTGCCCCCAGGCCTCACGTCCCAGGAGGAGAGACCGGGAGTTCCCGGTAACCACAGCAAGGCTCTGCAAACAACAGGAGTCCTCATTCCTGAAAACTCCCAGGGCTCTTCTCTGCTCAAGGCAGCAGACTCTGGGGCTGAGAGGGCCCCGCAGGCCAGCCCCACCCTGCCGTCCCCTGCTGACAAGGCTGACGGGGTGTGTGGCAGTGTCTCGGGCCACTGCTGCCCCAGGGAAAGTGGGGGCAGCCCTGTGACCGACATCGACAAACTCATCAAGGAGCTGGATGCTTCAGAACCAAGACTTCAGTCTCCTCAGAGCGGGGAACAGCGGAGTCAAGAGGGACCTTCTCAGGGCCAGCCTCCAGCAGGAACTGGAAGCGGAAGTTCCCACGCTGCTGAGCCAGTCATGGGGAACCAGACCCCCACCCCAAGGAGGGCCTGGGCAGCTGCTGGCCAGCCCCCTCACCCACAGTGGGCCTCCCAGCCTTCAGTTTTGGATTCCATTAATCCTGACAAACATTTTACTGTGAACAAAAACTTTTTGAGCAACTACTCTAGAAATTTCAGCAATTTTCACGAAGACAGCACGTCCCTGTCAGGCCTGGGTGACAGCACAGAGCCATCTCTCTCATCCATGTATGGTGATGCGGAGGACTCGTCTTCTGACCCTGAATCACTCACCGAAGCCCCACGAGCTTCCACTGGGGACAACTGGTCACCTCCTCGTTCTCAGGGGTCTTCTCACAAGGAAGACACTACGGAGTCTGAGGAGGAGCAAATCGAGATTTGTTCTATAGATGGCTCCCCCAATCTACCCTCAACCACTGCTCAGGCACCTGTCCAGGCTGCACCCTGCCCTGTGTTGGCCAAAGTTCTGCCATTAAAGCATGGTGCTCTGAGTCAAGTGGTGGGAAATCCATGTGAGACAGCGTCCTTTGTGCCAAGCACCTCATGCCCTTCAATTCCAAACTCTTCCCAGCCATTTTCTCTCTTGGATATAAGCTCTCAGGAGCATGAACTTCACGCAGACAGAAGGATATTACAGAACCCTAGGCCCTTGTGTGAAGAAGAAACCATGGAAGCCACCAGCGCTAGCTCAGCCGTGGAGAACGGCCAGCCTCCTAAAGTCGCCAGGCATTTTCACAACCTCCCGGTCACTCTCAGCAATCTGAACATGGTAAATGGTTTAGAACATGACCTGCTGGGTGACAAAACCCCAAATGAAAAACAAGAGACAAATGTCAGTGCAACTGAAAACCGGTCCCCCTTCAGTGTGGAAGTCCCTAAGAATGGAGAATCTGTTTTGACGAATCTGCACATCTCCGAAAGTCAAGACATGGATGACGTGCTCCAGAAACCAAAAATGATCTCCAGGAGGCCCATCATGGCCTGGTTTAAAGAAATAAATAAAAATAACCATGGTACGCATGCACAGGCCAAAACTGAAAGGGAGCGGCCCATGGTGCCCGCCAGAAGCCCTGACTCCAAAAGTCAGGGGTCGAGTTCCAGCCACAAAAAGGGGGTTGCTGGGCTTCAGAGCCCCCCTCAGCTGAAAGTGAGTCTGGAAAACAAAGACCCACCTAAAAAAGGTTCAGTGGAAACACTTTTAAATAACTGTCAGAAACCCAAATCCGGTCCTAAGCTGAAGAGACTGAGCATCAAAAGCAAAAGCAAAGTCACTTCGGAGGCCCCTGCTGCTCCTATGGCCAAGGCCGGTGGGATGGACCCCAGGAAACCCCTCATTTCACCCCAGACCTCCCACAGAATGCTTCCGAAGGGCACGGCCCCCCGGTTCCACACAGCCGAGCACGAGGAGCCGGACAAGAACGCCCCAGCCCCCCCCGGGCCCCCCCAGTGCGTGCTGGAGAGCCGGCCGCCGAAGCCCCCCGCGTCGGAGGCGAGCGTCACAGCCTTCGTTTCACCCCACGCCTCCCCCAAGACTCTTCCGGAGCAAGCTGCGTGCCGTAGATCCCAGGCGGCTTTCCACGCAGAGCCCGACAGAGCCCGCGCCGCCGCCGCCGCCGCCGCCTCTCCCCGCGGTGGACCAGAGAACAGGGCGCCCCCTGCGGCCTCGGGGGGCAGCGCGTCCACGGCCGCGAACGGGCCCGAGGTCCCCCCTCCGGGGTCCAGCCAGCCGGATCCAGCGCCGGAGGCCGCCCAACCAGGGGTGCCTGGCGACAAAGGAAGCGAAGTAGTTGCTGGCGATCCCCTAGAAAGAACCAACCAGCTGAAAATAGTTGAAATTTCTTGTGAAAGAATGCCAAAGGATGCCTGCGGTGACAAGCCGGCCGAGAGTGGCAGACTAGGAGGGTTCTGGGCCCAGAGCAACTGTCAGGAGAAGACTGAAATCAGACCCTGTCACCAGTCACTGGAGCCGTCCCCAAATCCTCCGTCGTCGCTGCCATCTCGTGCCCCCCAGGTGGAGCAGGAAACCCAGCAATCTTCCAGGATGGCAAGACTGGCCTCTTCCTCCCCCTCCCCACAGCTGCCTGCTAAAAAGGCAGATTCCTCCCAGGGGAAGGCGGGCCAGGCGTCCGGCTCCCTAGGGATGCCCAGGAATGGCACAGCAGGGGGCCCAGCACTAGATGACCATCCGTACTTCACGCCAAGGCCGGCCACCAGGACCTACTCCATGCCCGCCCAGTTTTCAAGCCATTTTGGCCGGGAGGGGCATGCCCTGCACAGCCCAGGCCGCTCTCATCGGGACAGCCAGATCCCTGCAACGAGTGGGGGCCTCCTTGAGGCCAAGGCCTCCAGAGGCGGTGTCCTTGGCCTGGCTAACGGACAGGGTGTATATAGTGTAAAGCCCCTTCTGGAGACATCAAGGAACCTTCCGACCACAGACGGAGGGGATGTCCTTTTGGTTCAAGAAAGGAGCTGCCTAGTCACAGACAAAATCAAAGTCACCAGAAGACATTACTACCCTGAGCAGAACTATGAATCTACCTCATTTTTCTCTGTGAAGCAGAGGATCAAGTCTTTTGAGAACCTGGCCAATTCTGACCGGCTGGTGGCCAAGTCTGGGGCGTCCCCTTTTTTGTCAGTAAGCTCCAAGCCTCCCATTGGGAGACGGTCGTCAGGCAGCATTGTTTCCGGGAGCCTCAGCCACCCTGTTGACCCCACAGCGAGGTCACTGAGACGCAGCCTGAGTTCCTGCAGCGAAAGCCAAAGTGAAGCCAGCACCCTCACCCCCCAAATGACCAAGTGCCCGTCCAGCACAACGCTGACGGTCTCCCGGCAGAACCCAGCGGGAGCCGGTAACAAGGGCCCTGACTCGGCCCCAAAGAAACCACTTGGTCCTTCTGGAAGTCCCACCCCAACTGCAGCTCCAGCCTCTCCCAGCAAGAGGAACAAGTCCTCAGTGCGCCACACCCAGCCCTCGCCCTTACCCCGCTCCAAGCTCCAGGAGCTGCGAGCCTTGAGCATGCCCGACCTTGACAAGCTCTGCAGTGAGGATTTCGCGGCAGGGCCCGCCACCGTGCTCTTCAAAACGGAACTGGAAATCGTCCCCAGGAGGTCACTTGGTTCTCCCACTGCAGGCCTCAGTGGGTCCACTGCCCTTTCATGCCCCATGAAGCGGGGGGACAGGGCCTGTCCAGGAGGAAGCAACCCTAAAGCCAGTGAGCCTGGGGCACCCAGTTCAGCCCATCATGTGGGTGAAACCCCCCAGGATCTGCCTTCTGGAAAAGGCTGGTCGGTTAAGTAAGTATCTTCCTCTCCCCTTTTATTCAAATAAACTTTTTTTTTTTAATTACGAGGTAGCTTTAGATTTATAGAAAAGTTGCAGAGATAATGCAGAGCGCTCCCGTGAAGAACCCCTCACCCAGCCCCTCCCGATGTGAACATCTTAATGTAATCATGCCTCAGTTGGCAAAAGAAATTAACACTGGAAGAACACAATGAACTAAAGTACAGACTTCACTCGGATTTCACGGAACAAATTTCACTTACATCCTTTTTCTCTTCCAGGATAACCACATTACATTTAGCCCCCTTTGTTTTTAATATCATTACTAGAAACCCACAGTGCCTGCAGAGAAAATGTTTGCCAGAATGTTGCTCAGGAGAGAAGCCTTAAGGGACCTGGCACTTCAGCACAAGCACCCACCACCAGAGAGATGAGAAAGGACAGGGCAGGCTGTGCCTCGGGGGAGAACCTGGGTCTTTGAAGGTGACCAGAGTTTAACAGAAAATTTCTAACAAATTTTAAAGAATATTTTTTTTTTAGATGTCAGAAATTTTCTTCTAAGCTCCAGGATTAGTTCCCTGACATCCGGGAGGGACCCCAGAAGCCGCAGTCCTTCCCAGCGCTGTTGGCAGCAAGTGAAATTCCTATTAGAGCTCACAGGATTCTCCTTAGTTTGAATGGAGAGTTACTATGACCAAGAGGCCATGACACTCAGAAAATGCCTGCAATTTGGTAGAAAGAGATCATTTTAAATACGTCCTTATGAAATGGAAAAATCACCTTTTTCTTTAATGTTTTTCAAATATATTTATGTTCTTTAGTTTGGATCAGCTTCTCATCTCAGCGGGGGACCAGCGAAGACTGCAGTCTGTTTTATCATCAGTGGGGTCCAGATCGACCGTCCTAACTCTCATTCAGGAAGCGAAAGCACAATCAGAGGTGAGTGAAAGCGGACAGGCCGGGGAGAAGGAGCGGAGGCCACGCCCGTACCCAAGCGTGGGCCCCCAGCCTGGAGAGGTCCCCCCAGAGCCCCGGAGAACCCCGTCCCGGGTCCATGCAGGGCGTTCTTCAGCCGGGTCTGACTTCTCTCTCACTTTGCAGCTTGCTTCTCAAGCTTAGGCCTTGTCTTGAATTCCAGGTGCAGCTGCTGTTTTAATTCCCCAGTGGTGACTAGCTGCCCTCCTCCTCACCCCCCACATCTGGCGTTTGTCTACAGAGGGTCCTCAGAACGGAACTGGGTGTCTTGGAGATGGGAGGGAATGACCACAATCACGGCCCGGCCACTAGGAGGACATTAACGCCTTGTCAAGGGAGCCACCTGCTGGGGAGATGGGTTAGCGCATCTGTGTAGCCCTGCCCGGGCTCCCAGCCTAGGGGGCTTCTGAAGCCTGGGGCTCAAGACAGTGTGGCTAACGGGTCCTTACAAATGAAGTCCTTCCATAAATCGGAGGTGACAGTAAACAACAAAAGAAGCCATGGGTTCATATCTAGAATACGTCTCTGAAGAACATTAATTTCTCAGGACTACCCATAGAGATTTGAACCCTAATAAATGAGTATTTCTGTTTAGAGAACAAAAAGCAAACATGAACAGTTTCTCAACTGGTAATATACCTGGGTCACTGATGGATTCGAGAACACTGTTCCAGAAATTCTAATATTACCCAGAAGGGCTGTGACGTTGGCATCTACTAAGGAGTGAACCAGGATGGAGAGGCGGCCAGTTGCCCTTGGCTTACACTCCCTCTGGTCCTCAACCCACTGGTTTCAGTCTGTGCAGTGAACCTTGAGACGTCCAGCATTTTTCACTCTCAGTAAAAGGGACTAGTCTGTCATCTCCCTTCTTCCTTCAACTTGTGACAATAAGTAAGCATCTCCTGCATGCAAGTCTTGTTCTGGCATTTCCAGTCAAGGTGGCACGGTGGGATCACGCTTTGCCAGGTCCCTTTTCCTCCAGACATTTCAGTGTTAGAGAAAACGGAGGAGGAGAAAAGCAAAAAGTCTCAACCAACTGAAAATGGGATGTGCATTTTCAGGGACCACAAACAAAAGGGGAGACTTTTTGTGTGGAAAGGATGCCAAGCGCCACCAGGAGGGGTGGGGGGGCATCCTCTGGGGCCTCCCACCCCCTCGCTCTGGTTGTACACTCACCACCAGACAACCCTGTGGTCTGGTGTGGAAGCGCTTTCCTACTTGATCACAATGCGGCTTTTCCCCTTATTATCCTGCAGTCTTTAGTTGCTTTCCCGGAGCAGCATGAGCGGAGATGTCCTCGCTCTACCATCTTCAGAAATTTCCTGCTTGCTTTTTGAGTGAGTGTGGTTTGTGGGTGCTGAAAATGGAACTGCACACGAATCCCTGTGGCTTCCTGTTGGGGGCACTGTGAGAGATCGGGGGCGGGGGGAACAAGCCCTGCCCCTCTGACCTCAACACACCCAAACCTTGGGGAGTTCTCGGGGGTGCATGGAGCTTCCCTGATGCTGTGCTAAGCTACTTAGAGGGGAGATATGGCCTGACAGTCAGCTTCTAGCACACTTGTATCCTCAAACACAACCAGAAAATTTGAATAAATTAAAATTTTGGTGTTATATCCCGGAATGCAGGAGAATCCCATTTTCAAATATTGTCTTTGCTCCCATAAAGGCACTTAAGTCTCTGAGAAGTACTGCATTACCTCCCAGAAGCTACACAAAGGTCATTTACCAGACCACATGCTCCCATTTTCACTGAGAAAGCCTAGCCCTCATTCTCTCCACTGAACGGGGTCTGAGCGTGTAAACAGTTGGCCTTAGCAGTAGGTCTGCCCGATAGACTAGTGACGACATATGGGGATTTGGGTTGAATGAACTTCTTTAGGGAGGTGTAAAATGTTTGGGGTTACTCTTTAGGACACACTAATAATAGAACTAAACTTTCTTTTAAGTATTGGGTTCCTTCCCCAGCACACTACGGAGCTGGGTCTCTCTCTTCAGTGTTCTCACTTTCTCTCATCAAAGCAACCCTGAAGGAGTTAGATTCTTTTTCTCTTGCTGGGCTGAGAACACCCTGAACTGACAGATTATACATCACTTCCTGGGGAACCTAGCAATGCAGATCTTTAAAATGTTGTTCATCATATATAGTGTGTGAGCAAAAGAAGTAAAAATTCAGAATTAGCTAAAATATTTTATTTCAAAATATCTTTTGTTTGATGCTTGAAACATAGGACATCTTTTTGTTACTTAACCCTAGGACACTACTAGGAATGTTCTAGTCTCGATTCAAGTTGACAATTAGTTTTACAGTACTTTATATTTTTTAACATACTTTGTATTTTATGACAGTTCATCAACTGCACCTGAAATCTAATGAACTGAACATGGTGGGACGGGGACATAAACTGGTGGCCTCAGTTTCTCTCATCCTGCCTCTTGGCACTACTTCTCTCTGCTCTTGTTGACACTGGCTTGGCTAAATTGTAGACTTAAACAGTTGTACAGTAAAGAATCCCCTTCAAGATCAAATGATGTGCTATGATCAGATTTGGGAAGACATAATCTGGTGCCCGGAATAGCTCCTAAACTGTCCCCTGTCCCTGCCCCATCCTGGCTTATGTCCACCCTAAACATGGGGCTGTAGCTACAGGATGGACCCTCAAAACACCATCATGTCAGCACCACCCAGGAGGGGAGCAGGATGCTTGAGATGAAGCTCCTCCAATTCCAATATTGTGTGAAAGCTCCCGAATAACCACTGGGGCTCGTGCTGAGCAGCTGTGCAGGAGGACTCACATCAGAGCTTCCGGACTCTTGGCACGAGGAATATACAGTTGCCTCTTGAACAACACAAGTCCACTTTTGCACGAGATTTTTCCAGTACTATAAATGCATTCTCTTCCTTACGATTTTTTCAAGATTTTATTTATATTTATTCATCAGAGTGAGAGAGAGAGAGAGATCGAGCACAAGCAAGGGGAGCAGCAGAGGGAAAAGCAGGCTTCCTGCAAAGCAGGGAGCCCGATGCAGGGCTCGATCCCAGGACCCTGGGATCATGACCTAAGCCAAAGGCAGACACTTAACTGACTGAGCCACCCAGGCATCACGTCCTTATGATTTTCTTAATCACATTCTTTTTCCCTAGCTTTAAGAACAGGGTCTATAATACAACATAGAAAATTAACCGTTTCTAAGTAAGGCTTCCAGTCAACAGCAGGCTCTTAGTGGTTAAGTTTTAGGGACGACGTTCTATGCAGATTTGACAGTGCGGAGGTCAGTGAGCCACCCCCTGGGTTATTCAAAGGTCAACTGGACTTTTTTCTGTTTCTTTTTACTAGAATAAAGAAGATGTTTGCTTCATCGTCTTGAATAAAAAAGAAGGCTCAGGTCTGGGATTCACTGTGGCAGGAGGGACAGACATGGAGCCGAAATCAGTTGTGGTAAGTGACCACGTTAAGATGCTCCCAGGGAAGTCACTCCTGACACAGCCTCAGAGGTGCTCAGGACAAAATTCCCATCTGTGAGCTCACAGAACACTGGTGGTGTTTGTCTCCTCCTAACAAAGCAAAGTGGCAAAGTGCGGGAGGTAGGACATAACCTAGCCATTGGCAAAGATACACATTTTTACCACAGAGCCGACCAATGTGCAGACCGAGTGACCTACTCGATGCCAGTACGTGTAAGCACGGTTTTCTGGAGTTTCCTCATGTTCACCTGAATACTTAAAACACTAGAAAAACACGAGAATCAACTGACCCAATCTGCATGTGCTTCTGAAATTACTTCCTTCTCAAGAACCACCTCCGATTTTAGATCACTCAGAGGCCTCTGAGATCACGAGGCAGGCCGCCCCCGTGAGACCAGACCAGGTCCTGCTCATTTTTGTGATCTTACTGCCCGGCGGAGTGCCAGGCACAGATTACACACTCGCAAGAAGTTGAGGAAAAAATGTATTCAGATGCCGGCACCGACCTTTGTAATTCCCTCCCTCACGCGGCGCAGGCTTTCAATGAACCACGTTCGTAGGATTTTGCAAACTTGCCATTAGAAGGTTCCTCTACTACAGATTTGCATCTGCCCTTCTGCTTTGACTGAAGTTTCCAAAGCTTTTGTCTTCTCCTCGCCCCAGGTGCACAGGGTGTGTTCTCAGGGGGCTGCTTCTCAGGAAGGGACTGTGAACCGAGGGGATTTCCTTCTGTCCGTCAATGGTGCCTCACTGGCCGGCTTAGTCCATGGGGATGTCCTCAAGATTCTGCACCAAGCACAGCTGCACAGAGATGTGCTCGTGGTCATCAGGAAAGGGAACGATCGGCCCAGAGCCTCCAGTGGGCAGGAAGCCAGTGGGCAGGGCCCGCTCTCCAGGAAGGCCAGCACACTGGAGCCTGGTATAGGTAAGTCACCAGCCCAGCAACTGGCAGGGTGTGAGCAACCGGCAGAGCAGATTCTGGCTGAACCAAAAGGAACCTAACTACTCTCATTAGGGTCAGAGAAATCAAATAGAGGGGCGCATGGTGGCTCCGTCGGTTAAGCGTCCAGCTCTTGATTTCAACTCAGGTCATGATCTCAGGGTCCTGAGATCGAGCCCCCATCAGGCTCCACACTGGGTTTGGAGCCTGCTTAGGATTCTCTCTGTTCTTCTGTCCTGCCCCACCCCCCCCCCCCACCCCCCCCCCCCCCCCTCCCCCTAAAAAAAAAAAAAAAAGAAGAAATCAAATGTAGTGAAGTCTAATGTTTCTGGATTCTTCTTGAAAAAGCAGTGTTCCTAGTAAGTTAGAAACCACTGCCCCCCGTAGTTAAAGCCATACTGTCGAAGACTTTGAACGACTGCTTGACAGCCTCTCTACGTGTATGAGGAAGGAAGCCCTTTCACATTTATATCTTCTTAGGACTTAGGTAAAACACAAAACTCTTGTGATAAGGGGAATCATGGAGAGCATGCAGAAATTCCAGAACTGCCATTTGTCCTTGGAAACACCAGGGTTTGTATTCTTTCCTGTTTTAGAAGAACATAAGGAAATGAGGGGGCACAAATGTTTAAAAACAGAGACTGTAGCCTTAATCAACCAAAAGCTTATAAAAAGAGGTTGAGAAGAGGATTTCCTAAGCGCCCTCCATACTGTCATCCCAAGGCCCGCTGGGAAGGCATACGAGGTGTTTACTTGGAACTAAGTACTGCTTCTGTTTCTGAAGCACAAGGCTGATGGCGGCCTTCGGAGAACTATGCTAGACCTCCGTGGTGTCCTCTCCCTTGGAGTTCAGGAGCAATGTCTTTAGTCCCGAGAGCACGGAGAGCCTCTGGAAGCTCAGATCAGGGCACTGCCTTCTGGGGAGGTCTTTGGTTTCTTCTCAACGTCTCTCCCTAGTAAAGTCAAGGGTAGTTGAATTCCTCCGTTCAACTTGGCTTCATGGTGGCCTGGCCTATCCGTGATTTCTTTGCTGAAAACAGCACTCACTTCCACTGAACAGAGGGGAAACTCTTCCTGTCCAGATGCCTCCACAGGTCGGAAGAATTCTCACCCTTCTCCTCTGTTGTCTTGCTTTTTACGCCTCTAGAAAAATGAAGCCCTTCTCAATACTGGGAAACACCTTAGGTCCTCAGACCTTGTCATGCTCACCTTTGCCCCAGCACTGTCTCAACTGCTTGGTCTATTTTCAATGGATCCAGAAACTTAACATCACAGGAAACTCCTGGCAGCTTCTAGAGTTTTTAAGCCTCATGAACTTGGGATATGGAAGGCTATTCTGTCATTTATAATCATTAAGTATTCCTGGGACACCTTCAGAACATCTGGCCTTGAACCGGGTTCTATAGTTACCAAATTATAAGCACTTTCAGGGCTTAAACTTTTTCATAGTCCTGTTCCTTAAAATTCCCCTGCCTAGGGCTCCACCCGAACCCATGGAATCATCCCTTCACGTGCCCTGGGAGCATCCCACTTGAGGACAGAGGCGGTGGGCTGCACAAGAGGCACCTAGGAAGCTTTTAGAATCCTACTGCCCAGCAAACTCACCAGCTCAATTATGTCAGGGCCCAGAGTCACTAGCTTTCTAAGGTTCCTGGGTGATTTCAGTAGAATCTGGCCCAGAGCTGAGAGCCACTGTAATGGGCCTGTTCTGTTTAACAAGCAAGTGAAATCACCTATTGAAATTCCTGTGGCACATTGCCTTCAGACCCCGTGGACGCAGAGTGACCTTCTTCAAACCCCACTAATGGACAGACCTTTCTGTTCAAAGGCAGGGATGCTGGCTACTTTAGCCTCAAGCCCAAGTGGGCAGTCTGCACACATTTGTTGCAGTGGGGGACCCATTGCCAGGGAAATGTGCCCCCCCACACCCCCATGGAGAAAGGAGATGTTAGCGAGGGCAGGAGCATGCACAGCAGAAGGGGGAAGGCGCGGAGCTCTGGGACCCACGATCGCTGTCTCACGTGAGGCCTGGCACTGGGGTGCTGCAGGTTATCAGGGCCGGATTGTGACCCTCCACTGCCATCAGCACTCAGGGTAGGCAGGACACTGATTCCCCAAGCGTGACTTCACTAAGACACACGACCACAGTGTACGGGGCTTGCCAAGAGCAGTCTGGTCTCTGAGGGTTTCTGCTTGGGCCCCAAAGCTGCCTCCATGCTTACAGAAAGTGCTTAGGGGCGCCTGTGTGGCTCAGTCAGTTGAGTGTCTGGCTCTCGATTTCGGCTCAGGTTATGATCCCAGGGTCCTGGAATGGAGCCCTGCATCAGGCTCTGCGCTCAGCGGGGAGTCCGCTTCTCCCTCTGGCCCTCCCCCCTGCTCACATGCATGTGCTCTCTCTCTCTCAAATACATAAATCTTTAAAAAAAAAAATGCTTTGAAGAGCAAATGGTGCATGCACAGCAGTAACATAGCCACGAGGTCAGCTCCAAATTTGGGAGACCAATCCTAACGCTGGTTTTGAAGGGAGATGGGACTCAGGGGCGATGGGGTAATACATTTGGGGGACTGGAGAGGTGGTAATGAGTGTCCTTGTCATTTACATCCTTACGAATGTCGTTGCTGCAGGGAGAAGCGTACCTTCACACGATGCGCTGTGTGTCGAAGTGCTGAAGACCTCTGCTGGGCTGGGCTTGAGTCTGGATGGAGGAAAATCCTCAATGGCTGGAGATGGGCCCCTGTTCATTAAAAGAGTATACAAAGGTAACGCCCTAGAAGAGCCAGTCGGCTGTTTTCTGTGTATGACTGTGCCTTCCGTTTGGAAAATGTTTTCATTCTCTCCCACACACAGGATGTACTGTGTGTCAGCCCTGTTGTGTTTTACATGTATGAACTCATGTTGCCCACCCCCCGACAATCCTATTATTCCTGTTTCACAAAGGAGAGAGTGTGCCACAGGGGAATTACACAAGCACCTGAGGTCACACACACAAGTGGCAGAACAAGGCTTGAACCCAGGCAGTCCAGCTCCAGGGTCTGTGTCCCTAACTAGCATTAGCTGTAACTGATATAAACGTACCAAGTTAATGCCATCAAGAATTGCCAGCCAGGGGTAATTAACATGGACCAAGATTGTATTTCTTTCAAATTGCAAATACTAGACTTCAGGAAGGTAAGATGAGAGCATAAAGATCGTTGAAACATGTGGTAGATACAAGGTCTCTTTATGAACTTGAATAATTACTTTATGATTTGGACAGTTCTCAAAAATCTCTTCAAGTTCCTGAGCTACACAATTATATTCAAAAAGTATAATTATACTGGGGCACCTGGGTGGCTCAGTTCCTAATCTCAGGGTCGTGAGTGAGCCCCCTGTGGGGCTCCATGCTCAACGGGGAGTCTGCGATTCTCTCTCCCCCTCTGCTGCTCGTCCCCAGCTCTCAACGCACGCTCATTTTAAATCTTTTTTTAAAAAGTATAATTATACTAATAATATCAGTACATATAAAAATCTGTATATCCTATTATATAATAGTTGATATTAAGAGTATCAGTAGGTAATATATAGAACATACTCATGGGGCGCCTGGGTGGCTCAGTCGTTAAGCGTCTGCCTTCGGCTCAGGTCATGGTCCCAGGGTCCTGGGATCGAGCCCCGCATCGGGCTCCCTCTCCCACTCCCCCTGCTTGTGTTCCCTCTCTCACTGTGACTCTGTCAAATAAATAAAATCTTTAAAAAACAACAACATATTCATAAGCTCCTTATAGAGAAAGCTGGGGTGTAGAAGTATGTCGAGCTGTTTAAGTTATCTCCACAGTCACTGATTAGCGATCACGGTACACTGGATAGAAGTGGAACCTGTTTTCCTGCATTTACTGGGCATTTGGACTGTTGATTAAATACGCTGAAAATACCTTCTCCTAGTCCATTGCTTACGTAGTTAAATTTTTCATGGGTATATGCTCTGTGTGTCTTAAGAACCATTTCCCTATCCTAAGAATATGGGCCTATCGTTCACAGATTTTTCTCATTTAAGTTTTTAGCTTACTTGGAATTTATTTTGAACACTATGAAAGTGCCCAGGCATTATTCTGCATTTATTCTCACAGGTGGTGCCGCTGAACAAGCTGGAACAATAGAAGCTGGAGATGAAATTCTTGCCATTAATGGGAAACCCCTGGTGGGGCTTATGCACTTTGATGCCTGGAATATTATGAAGTCTGTCCCAGAGGGACCCGTGCAGCTAGTAATTAGGAAGCACAGGAATTCTTCCTAAAACAGGCACCGGGAGTGACACTCACTAGTGGTGCTTGTTACATTTTTTAACAAGAATCTCCTTCTCTCAGTTCCCTTACTTCAGCAAATCAGCATAACTTCTTTAAACACTGGGTTCCTAAACAACACAGGAACATCGGTAAGGGCAAGGACTATAAACATCTCCAGGTTTTTACTTCTAAAAGAAGAGCTGACCTCGTGTATGTGCGACGGCAACGGGGCCGACCTCTGGAATCCTGCTACCCGGACCACCGAGGCCAGGAGGGATGCTTTTGCTCCGGTGCCTGTCCCCTCCCTTTTATGTTTATTGATGGGGATACAAGATGTGGCATGTCCTTCTTCATTCGAGACACCTACTACTTAAGACCTTCGCATCCCTCCCCTCCTCGCTCACCGTACCCAATCCTGGCAGTGAGGGAGCTAACCCAGTCTGAGGGGCAACACCAGTGTCACAAGTAAAGGACTACAGTTTTATATAGTTTTGTAAGTAAATAAGAGAACGCTTTTAGGCACATTCAGTGGAAGGAGCTGTAGGTCTGTACGTTATGGTGAAAAGAAAGTGAGACTTAAAAAAAAAAAAAAATCAGTTATGACCTAACAGTTAAGCTGAGCTCAGGAATTATCCAAAAATGAAAAAGGAAAATAAAAGAAAGTGGTATTTTTTAGTGAGTGTAATGTGCAATGTATGGCTGCAGAGTTCAACTCAGTGGATTACGGATCATCATGAAGTGCTGATCGTGATCTGAAAGTGTAAGTCGTAAGGCTATTTTACAGAAATGCCGTTCTGATAAACCATACTAAATAGCCATGAACTTTGCTGCTTAGAATGAGCAGCAAGTTCCAGCTCTGAAAGCACCTTGCATCTAGTTCGGAACTGGTCTTGAATAAGTGCTTGAATTCAAGACCAGTCAACACAGGAGTGGGCAGAAATACTATAGTCACTGGGTTTCCATTTCTATATTTTATGCACTCCAAACACTAAGCTAAATTTTTAGAAATCTTTTTAGCATCCTTGGATTTATAAACATAGGCATTACATTTACAACCCAAAGGGCGGAACTTAAAAATAATCCTTTTAGGGGGCTTTGGGGTGGGTTGGTTGGTCTTCCCCTTGCCCAACAAGCGTAAGAAATAGCCCCTTTCTGAGCACTGGCCCGCTCTTCCTGACCTGGGTGTCATGATGCCGCTGCAGTGACGGACATGTTTGCTGGGTTTGTTTTCCTGTTTTGCAAACTCTTCCTTAGGCCAAAACTGTTTCTGTGCCGAAGACTGTTCTGCCTCACACTGCCCGTGAAACTCGTCCCGGCTGCTCTCCTGTCAAAGCATGACTTCTTCCCAGTAGCTGCTCCCAGTCCCAAAACTGGCTTTTCTCCTCCATACTGCACCTTCTTTTCTTAAATTCCAAACCTCCATCAGCTTCATTTAACAAAATGAAAGAAGACGACAATGGGGAGGGCGGGTGAGTCACTCTTTCAAGGTAAAGAAGCAGAACTGTGTCGCACAACCCAGATCCGAGGGGGACGCAGACCAGCTGCTCGAGTCCTGGGAATATGGGTGAGGACGCCAAACCTGCGTGCATGAGGATATGCCCAGGTTTTATGTTGGACGCTTCTTTCAGTAACCTACAGCCTGGGTCTATGGCTTAGAGAAAAGAACTGAGGTCACTGTACACCCCCCCCCAATCATGGAGATGCTTGAGCTGTCCCCTTTGTATATCGGTTTTCCGAGTGACTCATCCCTTACAGAAAACCTCTGCAGAGTTGGCCCACAGGGGTCTCTCAGATGAGAATGAAGGATCTGGCTGGTGTGAGCCCAGATTTTTTTTTTTTAACAGGTTATACAAAAAATGTGGTACAAAAGTTAGCAAGAAAGACCTGATTAATTTAGCTTCTACTTTTCACTACACTTCCAGGTAGGATACTATAGGCAGTCAGTGCAAGGTGCATGCTAGATTGTTTTTAAGTCTCTGGGGTCAGTTGTGTGGTTTCTGCTTTCCTGCCTAAACGGTAAGAGAATATTTGCCTCTACTCTTCCAGCTGTGCCTCCTAGTAAGAAACTCACAGTCCTATGTGAACAGACCAGAATTTCTAGAGCAATTTGGAGCAATGGAACGGTCTCCTGAGAGTTTCTCATCATCGTATCTGAAGAGTGCAAGGGTAGACTCTACTAGCCTAAAGTAGGCTAAAGTCATCATTTCTAGTAGATCTTGCCAGAAGGGTTTCCCTGGCCCACAGTTGGAACTTAAGGGAGAAAGCAAAAGGCTAAACTATCTCTGACCCTAAGATAGAAAGCTACTTATTTGTCTTCAATGTTCAAGGCATGACTAGTATTTCTAATTAGTCTAATTCCCACACTTCCTGAAGTGAGCACTAATGGTATTATATTATCCTACTAAAAAATGTCATTGTTTTGGTTTTCTAATTAATCAGTCATCCACAATAAGCTATGAGGGTAAATATGTGTTATAACAAGTAAACTGTAATTGCAAGGCTATTCTGTGAAGGTTGAAGTAGGTTGGGTTGCATTTCTGTCCTCCAAAACACATCTCATTTAATTTTATGGTTGACTTAATTGGCACCACACCTGTTGTATGATATTCTACATTATCCTTTATTTATGTAAAATAAAATGCCTTATATATTATTGAAGAGTAAGTGCAATAATATGAAATAGCCTGTACATTTTTAAAATGTTGTCGCCAAGTTATGTAAATCCACATCTCTGTAAACAACCTTTTTTAAGTAATTTTAAAAAATAAACACTCTGCTTACTACTTGTTTTTTTTTTAATTCTGCCACCTATAAAGTAACCTTGTAAAATCTCAAGATAAGAAATGTTTATTACCCAAATTATTACATCAATGGGTGAGCAGTCAAAAAGCAACAGAAAATCAACAACTCTTACAGGGCCACACTAAGGATCTGGCACAACTGAAAGCCGTTCCACCTCCTGAAATCTTAAACATCCCATGCCTTTGCAACTTCCTCACCTTCTGGATTTTACACCCCCCCCTTCCTCCCACTACTACTTAAGTCTTCTGTTTCAGCAAGCCCTCTAATCCCCTGACAACTGTCCGTCTTCTCCCCATCAGACCCCCACCCTTTCATTTCTACTCTGTTCAGACTAGACCCATGGTACAGCACAAGCTCCACCCAGCCCAGACTCCTCACCCTCGTCCCAGCTAATCAGGGATCTTCCTTCCAACTAGCCAGTTGGTTCCTACACGCCTATTCCTAGAGAAAATCTTACAACCACACAGAATAATGCTGCTAGAAATTCCTGGTTTCCAGCCACAACTGAACTCCCCGTGCTACTCCGCAATTGTTTGTCAGTTTTTTCTCTCACTTGTTTATAATGACTACAATTCCTCATTTCTCTCAAAACCGCTACCTACTCACCTCCTCCTACCACATGCTCGGGTGGACCTGGGATCCTCCTTCATAAAAATAAAAAGCATCTAGTTTACTTAGGCTCTTCTGATTTTATGATGCAGACACCAACCTAGATTAGCACAAGAAAGAAGATGGCATCTCACAGAAATCTAAGAATGGGACTCAGCATGTGACCAGGCCTCTGAGACTGGAGGAACAATGGGGTTCATGGGTGTTCACTCAGTGCCCTCCGCTGATAAGACTCCCTTGCTGTATGTGGGTCTTCTACAGAAGCACTTCTCCTACCAGTTGGTGGCCTTATCCTCCAACTCTTCATACCTTTTCTTAGAAACCTTATGAATGCCATTTTGTCCTAATTTTGGCCTCTGTATCACAGAATTTCTGTGGACATACCAGCTGCTGCCTGCCTTTTTCCACATATACCCCAAAAGTAAGATTCTGACCGGCTCACTCCTACTTGGGTAGAACTACTTCTGGGAGAGAGTGAGCTTATTTGTTCACATTAACTCTTCTAAAACCCAAATACAAAGAGGGAAACTGGTGTTTTAATGCAATATAGAAACAGCCCATTCTATGCATGTTGGAGACTACATACCAGGTACAGTAAGATCCAAGACCAAACTAAAAAACAATGAAATAGGACACAATTCTAAGTGAGAGAAAGCAAAGGACGTATGAAATTAGAGTTCTGAAGAATGCCACCAAAAGTCTTAACTCGGAGAAAGGGGATTACAAGAGAAAGTGGGCCCCAGAAAAAGCAGGAAGCACCCATAATTGGAGCCCTTAACACTCCTCAGAATGATAGGGAGGGTGAGGTTGAAGAGGAGGGATTGTTTTAATTTTTCCAGGTACCTGGGTCAGCCTAGGCAGGCAGAGGAGTAACACGCAAGGAATGGTCTGAGGGGAGTCCCTGCCAGATAGGACCTTACCACAAAAGGGCTCAACTAATTCAGTAAGAGTTTAGCTGCCGCAACTCACCCACCCCGTAAAGGCTACAGCAAGTACCACCACAGCCTCCTCCCAATCCCCCCAAAACAGCTATCTGAAACAAGATTACAATTGGCTGCTGGGGGCGCCTGGGTGGCAGAGTCAGTTAAGCATCCACCTCTTGATTTTGGCTCAAACCACGATCTCAGGACTGCGAGATCAAGCCCTGCATCGGGCTCATGAGTCGGCTCAGGAGTAGGCTTGTCCCTCTCCCTCGGCTCCTCCCCTCCCGCTTGCACTTTCTCTCATGCTCTTGCTCTAAAATAGAATCTTAAAACTGGCTGCTATCCAACTTTCCTCTCTCATCCTAGAGGATGAACTGAACATACTTAAGCACAGAGATCTAATATATCCACTACTAACCGATCCTGGGCAAAGAGCAGGCTTAGATAAAACCCTCCCCCCCGCTCCCTGCCATAAACAACTTGGTTCAACAAAGGTCCTCCTCATGAAGACAGAACTGGAAAAGGTGGAGGGAGGATGCTGAAAGGGAATATGCAAAAGGCAGATCAAAAAAATACAATGTGGAGGGCTACCGTGGGTATCAGAAGAAAATTATAAACTGTTTCGTATTCTCAATGTAATTAAAGAGAACGTAGCTTCTAAGAAACGTAAGATCAAAGAAGAAATAAAATCAGGTGAGATTAATATGGATCTGGTAGAACTAAGAACAGAAACTGAAGAGACCACCTTACCAAACTAAAGCCATATCAGATGCATCAAGTCAAATCAAATTGCAGGAACCCAAGTCAGTGACACTGAAGATGAACTTGAAAAATGTTTAGAATATAATGAAAATGGGCAAAGCATATTCATAAATAAAATAAAAATCCTGATGAAATGTTAGACAGTAGAATCCAGCAATGCATTAAAGAAAATACCAAGCCTAAATGATGTTTATTCCAGTATATAAATGGTATGAAATTAAGAAATCATCGAGCCCCACCATCGGGCTCTGCGCTCAGAGGGGAGTCAGCTTGTCCCTCTCTTTCTGCCCCCCACCTCCGCTCATGCACTCTCTCTCTCAAATAAAATCTTTAAAAATATCGCTCATTTCATTAGGACCAAGAAGAAAAAAAATTATGAAAGACATCAATAAATACTTTTTTAAAGTCTGCATCATACTGTATTTTTTTAATCATAAGGTGAATAGGAGACTGAATTCAGAAGCTATAAAACAACAGACTCGTAATTTAACCAGACTACATCCAAAAGAGAACCTAGGGGCTAATCCCAGCAGATTCAGGCAAGATGGCAGAACAGTGATAGTCTTTTAATCTCCTCACACCCCACCCATTCTCTGCTCACTGCTACCACCACACACACGCATAGCAACCAGGATGGAAAAACCATGGTAAACATCTACAACCAAACCAGGTATGAAAGTACCCCCACAAACCTATACCAACAGGCAGGGACAAACTACTAACAACAAGATCGATCTGGTATTGGGATCTGTGCAAGGAAAGCAGAGGAAGCAACAGGGCATCTGACTGCCAAGGACACAGCACCATAAGCAACGTAACCAACAGGGGAGCAGAGACATCTCAGAAAGCAAGCTGCCCTATTTCTTTAGATGCCGTCCAAACAGAAGAGAATAAATACAGTTAGAAAAGCTGCCCTGACCCACATCCCTTGTAAAAGAACAGCAAAACTAATTTCATATAAAAATAGGCAATAGAAGATAATCTAGGTAAAATCCCACACAACATTATTATAAGAAAAAAGCACCTGAGCAGCAAATACAATCCCTACAGACAACAAAGCACACCAGAAAGACGTGCTCAGGAAACCAGTGAAAAGTATAACTGCACACCTCAAAACGAATTAAAAGACATCAAGAAAGTGACATAAAATATAAGATAAAATGAAATCAGAAGGGGCACCTGGGTGGCTCAGTCAGTTAAGCGTCTACCTCCGACTCAGGTCATGATCCCGGGGTCCTGGGATCGAGCCCCACATCGGGCTCCCTGCTTGTTGGCGAGCCTGCTTCCACGCTCGAGCACTACATTATACATTTTCCAAACTGTTAAAAACAAACAAACAAACAAAAAGGCCTTACCATATACCAACTCCAAAGACTGGGAAAAACCAACTGCATCACAGACACAGGGTTAATATCCGTAATATATGGAAAGTCCTGATGAATCAATACAAAAAATAAGTCAATGCCCATTAGAAAAAGAATGAAGAACATGAACAAGTAACTCACCGGAAAAAAAATACAAATTACCAATAAAGATAGTAAATGATAACCCCTCAATAGTTAAAATAATTTAATCATTATTAGCTTGGCAAAGCCCAGAATTGATGATACCCTCTAGAGTACTAAGGTATAAAGAAACCAGCATTCCCATTATTGGTAGAAATGTAGGTTAACATGAATCTTAGAAATCAAACTGGTTTTATCTTTTACATTTTCAAGGCATACTCTTTGAGGAAATCCACTTTTACGAATTCCTCCTACAGAAACCAAATATAAAGACATATATACAAAAACATACAATACTGTTTGTAGTAATTATAAACACAAGAATAATCCAAATGTTCATTAATGGGAAAAGTTATACAATGAAGCCAAAAATGCTAAGAATGATGTGTGCTTATTCTGAAAGCTCTCCACAACATAAGTGAAAAAAGAAAATTGCATATTCCCATATGATGCTCGTGGGAGTAACTACACCACTGGTCTACCGGGAGTAACTTCTAACATTGGGCTGAGAAGGTATGCACATCAATTTAACTATGTTACCATCCAGACTCTTTTAAAGGTTGCCTGCAAGGTTATGACATTAATACCACTACCTTATTGGTATTGTTAAAGAATACAGGAAATTTGTGCAAAATCTGTTAAAAGCCAGGGATGTTGTCCTGAGACTCAGTGGGCTGCAATGAATTGGAAATTACCTCAGGTTGTCACAGTCATCTTGATCTGGATGAAAGTGAAATGGAGCAACATGATCTGTAAATACATTTAATACGTTAATACAAGATGGAGGCCATAAAGTTGGGATTAAACGTCATAAAGTAAATACCTCACACAGACTTGTGACTACTGGTTTCCATGTTCCTGGGGCAAGAATAGCCATGTCCGGCAGTCATGGGCCCTTGTCATCATCAGGCTGAATGTCATTACTTATTGGTCCTAGATTGCCACTAAACCAAATACCAGCCCCTTTCACTTTCCTTTGGGTGTTAACCAAATTCAGAGGTGCGTCCATCTGTTCACAAACAACAGTAAGAACTGAATGATGGAATGTGTCTGAGACCACTGGGCAATCCTGCTTCAGCAGGTCAAGTGCTTTCTTGGCCTACATCCGACAATGTTTCTTTCTTCTAAGAACATACAGAATTGGCCAACTTTTTCATCCCCAAAAGATAATTTATAGAAATTATACCAAGATAATAGAGAATTCTGTACCACGAGAATTCTTTGCATGCCTGCCATTCTGTTTTTGTCTTTGTTAGAGAAAAGAAGTCCTCTCCTAGTGCCAAAATTTTGAAAGGAAAAATTGTACTATTCAATCACTCGGGGTTAAAAGTTCAAACACTTACCAGGTAATGTGAGACTGGGCAAATATCCTCTCCAAGCTTATTCTTCATTAAATGAAAACAGTAATTGGGGCTTGGGGGGGGGTCAAAACAAGGTATAGACTACTTTTCTAGACACAGAGTGTACATTCAGTTAGTCTTCTTTCTCCTTTCTGTTGAAGCATTGTTACAGATCAGGTTAGAACACTTAAAGATCAGGTTATTTTAAGGGACACTCAACAATTAAATAATACATGAAGAATTCAAAAATAAGGTTTTTTACACAAAAGACTTTTATGTAAGTTTTATTATATTAAAATTCACTGCCTGATTCTTGGTTCAAAGTGGCATAAACCTGTAGAAAAACTGCTCCTACCACACAGCACAATTATTTCCATGAGGTCCTACCATTTCTCCTTTAAAGATGACTGTAAGCAGTAGCATTTTACAGGAGAAAGAGTTCTAGGTAACACCCCCCACCTCCAGATCATACTACTTTTCCTCTCCTCTGGCCATAGAAACATGTACTGAAGCTGGGGCCACTCACAGGTAGGAACTGGTCAGGCAGTCGGCTCTGAAACAAACACTGACAGAAGTTCGGGCAAGGCCCTTTCCCCCTTGCTTGAGAATAGAGATGATGGTGATGAAGTGAAGAATTCTTTACAAAAACATCCATTACCTCACTTCTAAAATCTTTTCAAGGGAAAAACAGTAAATCTTCACCTGAAAAGAAATTCCAGGATAAAATCAGTTATCAGTTAAGTAGTCACTTTATGAAAAGAAATAATAAATTAAGTTTCCATACTTAATTTCCACCAGTAGTGTCATTTTTGGAGGTAAAGGAGGTTATTTTAAAAGATAGAAAATCTGACTTTTTCCATGTATTAAAATCAAAGCCTGGCAAGGGGGCACCTGGCTGGCTCAGTTGGAAGAGCCTACAACTCTTGATCTCAGGGTCCTGAAGTTCAAGCCCCACGGTGGATATAGAGATTATGAAAAAAAATAAGCTTATTTGCAAATGACATATCAGATAAAGGGCTAGTATCCAAAATCTATAAAGAACTTATCAAACTCAACACCCAAAAAAACAAATAATCCAATCAAGAAATGGGAAAAAGACATGAACATTTCTGCAAAGAAGACATCCAAATGGCCAAGACACATGAAAAAGTGCTCAACATCATTTGGCATCAGGGAAATACAAATCAAAACCTCAATGAGATACCACCTCATACCAGTCATAATGGCTAAAATTAACAGGTCAGGAAATGACAGATGTTGGCGAGGATGCAGAGAAAGGGGAACCCTCCTACACTGCTGGTGGGAATGCAAGCTGGTGCAGCCCTCTGGAAAACAGTATGGAGGGTCTTCAAAAAGTTGAAAATAGAGCTACCATATGACCCAGCAATTGCACTACTGGGTATTTACCCCAAAGATACAAATGTAGGGATCCAAAGGAGTATATACACCTCGATGTTTATAGCAGCAATGTCCACAATAGCCAAACTATGGAAAGAGTCAAGATGTCTATCAACAGATGAATGGATTAAAGAAGTGTGTATGTACACACACACACACACACACACACACACACACACACACACACACACAATGGAATATTATGCAGCCATCAAAAATGAAATCTTGCCATTTGCCACAACGTGGATAGAACTAGAGAGTATTATGCTAAGTGAAATAAGTCAATCAGGGAAAGACAAGTATCATATGATCTCACTGATATGTGGAATTTGAGAAACAAGACAGAGGATCATAGGGGCAGGGAAGGAAAAATGAAACAAGATGAAACCAGAGAGGGAGACAAACCATAAGAAACTCTTAACCTCAGAAAACAAACTGAGGGATGCTGGAGTGGAGGTGGGGTGGGAGGGATGGGGTAACTGGGTGATGGACACTGGGGAGGGTATGTGCTATGGTGAGTGCTATGAATTGTGTAAGACTGATGAATCACAGACCTGTACCCCTGAAACAATACTTTATATGTTCATTTAAAAAAAAAAAAAAAGAGCCTGGAAAACTATTACCAATAGCCAGCTATCTGTTTTTGTAAATAAAATTTTACTGGAACACAGCCTCACCCATTTATTTGTATTGTCTATGACAACTCTCATTCAACAGAGCTGAGCAGTTGTGATATCACATATGGCTCACAAAGCCCAAGTATTTACTATGCAGTCCTACAAGAAAAAGTTTGCTAGCCCTGCACTATTTTGAAATATTACCACACGTATATACTAAGTAAAAATTAAGAAAGAAAACTACGGTAGAATACAAAAATACAAATGACATGCTTGCTATGATTCAGGCACTTTCAAGATCATAGTTTATTTATTACTTCAGATAAAAAGATAGTATACATATTAAGGAATCCCTTAAAATTCAACTCTAAAGTTATACACCATCTAGTACTTTTGCATTGAATGTTAACCAAAAAAATCTCTAAACACCTGAAAGCCCCACTATTAACATGAACTATGGTAATAAAAAATTTGACATTTAATTTGTTCAATATATAGTATTTACATTATGAAACCAATGCTGATACCATAAACAGTGATAAAGAAATAGTAAAAATAAACTTTAAAAAGCAAAGGTTTATATTCTTACAATGTGCTAATCATCATAATTGTATATAAAAATTAAAACACAGCAGAGCTTTCTGTTACAAAATTCTTAATCATCTGAGTTGTAGTCGTTACCTGCTAACAATTTACATGCAACATCTGCTAAAATTGACATTTGATTTTTTTTTCCCCCTAAGAAAGTGTGAGTAGATAAATGACATTTAAGAGCAGACATTAATTTACCTGTGGACAGAAAAAGAAAAAACTGTACTCAAGATTAGTACTGGTCACAAGCCTCTTCCCTACAGAAATTATAAAAAACAGTTAAGACCAAAAACAATTCCAAAAGGAGACGCACAGGCAAAGAGTACCATGAATCGCACAGCTCAAGAACTCTTGGGACCAATCAGACACATCTTTTCTCTTTCCTTCAATGATGAGAGGTCTGTTTTGTCATCAAATAATATTGACTGAAGCAAATGAGGGGCACCAGGTGTACAACTAATTAAATCTTGCAAAATACTAAGATGGAGGCAGGCGTGGCCAGAAGGGGCAACGTGTATTTAATTCAAACTATATACACAGCATAACTGGAATGCAGCCCATCCCAAACTGGCTTTGTGAAACAACTGGACCTTTATGATTTAATAGCTAAAATTACAACAAGTGTAATAATACAATAGATTTACATGGGAAACAAAATCCAAGGGGCATTTTATATTATTTACTGTGTTGTTTCAATTTAAAAATAATTTGCTAAGTACACATCTCAAATGAGGTCTATGTATAAAATGTCCTAATAGATACAGATATTTACCTTTGGTGAGTTAAAGGCCTTTTTGTGACTTCTGTCTGAATCGTAGGCAGAATGCTAGATATAACACATGCACATGTGGGAAAAAACTCAACCTGAGGTAATCCAAAAGATGTGCGTGTGAGGAGACTGGGGTTACTTTGAAAGTCAAGGCATCCCAGCAACCCAAAACAGGTTAAAAGTGAGAATGGCAACAAGGAATGGACTGCCAATATGGCAGTAAAACTTTTTTTTAAAACAGAAAAGAGGAAGGCCTCTCGTACCAGCAGAATCCTGCATACATACAAAAAAGAAAAAGCCATCCACCATTTCATAAAACAAAAGCCAATTACAGTGTGGAAAGTACAAATTGCCGAAAACCAGAAGTCAATAGAAGAAAAACTACTGGTTTACATGAGAGAAAGGAGAACACCTCATTCTGAGCCGTCACTTGGTGAACGCGGCCACCACTGCCCACAGGACCTCACTGGTGTTGGCCTTCAGACATTCCACTTCAGGATCTAAGTCAAGGAGCTGCCGTACTCTCTTGGTGGCTAAATCATACTGCTCGTCCAGAAGGGGAGCAAAAGCATTCTCCAGGACATCGGAGGCGTGCGCTAGGTAGATGAGGGCCAGCAAGCGCTTGTCCATGCGGTGAGGGTCATTCACCCATTTGTCAAGAACAGCTTCCTGTACCTTCTTGATGAGGCGCTGCTTAATATTGTTGTTGGTGAGGGGATGTGTCGTCATGTCAAAAAGTAGGAAGTTCTGTTTCTCTGTTGTCAACACGCCCTTCTCCACCAGGTTTTTAGCTAACCGTTCCCGCACATTTCTTAACTGATAATGCAATTTTAATGGATTCCATGTCTCACCTAAGCAAAAGATTTCAGAAGTTAGAAATGATTCGGTATTATCTCTGCTAATTTTATAAAATGTACTATTAAAATAAACAATAAAATTTGGGGTTTTACCCCCCCTCTAAAGAAATAGAAAAAAATCCAAGTATTTTTCTTGCCAACTAAACCATGAACCCCTTGAGGGCCAGGCCTTTGGATTCTAAGCACTTGGCACATTTTCAGGCTCAACAGTTACTTAAAGGACCAAACTGAAAGCAGTCTTCAAACCAGTTATCCTAACGTGAAAATGAGCTAAATATTAAATATATTTTCCTCTCCAGCTGTTGTCAAAAAACAACCACTGCAAAAGGTTTCTTTTGTACCTAAACACCAATGTGTGACAAATAAAGAAAAGAAAAAAAAAAGTTTCCTGATTAATATGCTATTCCAGAAACTGCTACATATACCTGGCCTACAAAGCTAGGAAAGCCTATTTAGACAATTCTATTCTCTGATGACAAATAATATAAAGCTAATTCTAGAAGGGCAAAACATTTCACCATTTTAATCTTGTCACCTATGCACATTTCCTTTCAAAACAGAAATATTTAAAATAAAACCAAACAATTTTCACCAAGATAATTTTTTTTTTCTATAGAAGACTAGAAAGGAATATATCAAAATACTAACCTTGGTTTTCTTTGGGATTATGTGTGACAAATTTTCTTTTTTGTACTTTCTGTATTTTCCAAATGATCTCCAAAGAACGTGTATTTTTTTTAATTTGAAAAAAATACTACAGCAATTCTCTAAACTGGAACACGTTAAAGATCAACCACAGACACTTTCATTATAGGCAAAAGCTATAAGGTTGAAATTTTACAATATTGAGAGAAAATAAACTATACTGTCTAACCACTAACCACTAAGAAATTTAAATTAATAAAAAATTCAGTTCCTCAGTTGTACTAGCCATGTTTCAAAATGCTCAACAGCCATGTATGGCTAGTGTCTACTGATTGGACAGCACAGAAATAGAACATTTCCATCATCATAGAAAGTTCTAGTGAACAGTGCTATCTTGAAATATATTACTATTCAGTTGGCCATAAAAAGAGTATTTTACCATGACTTAACACTAAAGAATATGGGGATATGGTAAGAGTAATCAGTCCCGGACTTTTAAAACAATTAGACCCTCTGACCTTACACAAATAGAAACCCAGATAAAATATAATAAACAACTGTTTTCCAGTGCTAGTCAAAAGGCAGTCCTAAGTGGTGACCCTTGAGTGAAACCTAAGTGAGCCATACTACTACCCAAGCTTACTATCTAAAGGTGCATCCCAGGCAGCAAAGCAGGAGAGAAGACCTCAAACAGACCACAGGAGTAACACTGTGTTTAAACAGGCAGAAATAAAATTTTTTTATTTAAATTTAAAAATTTAAAAAGGTAGAGACCAGAGTTCCAGGAAGCTAAGGCAGCTGAAATACAAAGGCAGAGTACTGGAAGAGGGAGCTATGAAGAACAAGAGCTCTAGAAATCCGTACGGTGTTCCTCCGAGTATGCCTGAAAACAATGCCACACAAGTTAAGGTGAAAAACTCTGCAAAACTAGGCAAAGAAAAACTACCGAAAGCTGTAAGCTGAACAATTCTAAGGGTTCACATGGGGCTGGGGCAAATTTGAGTGCCAAGCAAACTGAGTAGAAAGATCTCACTGAACACCCAGGACATTCAGAAGGGACTCCAGAAGGATCACACCTTAGCAGTAGGCCTAAACTAGTACTTGAGAAAAGACTGTTCTAGACCTGGCCCAATAAAGCTTAAAAACAAAGTGATCCACAAGTAACTTAATTGCCTACCAAAACAAATTTCAACACTCTTTAAAGAAAAACAACAGAATCCAGCACTCAACAACGTAGCATGCACAATGTCCAGCAACGAATAAAAATTAGTAGCCCTGTAAAATTGTGACCCAAACCAAGGGGGGGAAATTAAACAGCAAGAGTGAACCAAATCAGACATGACCCAGAAATGGCTATATGAGGGAATTAGCAAAGATTTTAAAACAGCTATTATAAATATCTAAATAATTTAAAGGAAAACATGATTGCAATGAAGAGAAAATAACAGCTATTTTTCTCAAAGAATAAATGATCTGAGGGGCACCTGGGTGGCTCAGTCATAAGTGTCTGCCTTCAGCTCAGGTCATGATCCCAGGGTCCTGGGATCGAGCCCCGCATCGGGCTCCCTTGCTCAGTGGGGAGTCCACTTCTCCCTCTCCCACTCCCCCTGCTTGTGTTCCCTCTCTCGCTGTGTCTCTAAATAAATAAATAAATCTTTAAAAAAAACAGAATAAATGATCTGGAAGTACCATTTTGCATTTTGTGATTCACTCTGTAAAACTAGGGACTTGAAAGAAAACTGTCAAATAACGAAAGGTTGGTACCATGAATTATCAGTAAATTGAAGTCACTTCCTGCATTAAACAGTAATAACAGTATTTTCCATAAAAACCCTAGCAAATCAGCGTCCACAAAAGAAAAATGATCACTGCATTCAATTTCCTTGGTAACCTTAAAAAGGAAAAGTAATGTATTTGGGGCCCTATTAGATTTTAAAACCTAATCATAAAAAAGAAAAATGTAACTCAATAATAAATGAAATTCTACTTATTGCAATTTCTAGTGTTAAACAAGCCCATACCTACGTTTAATGTAAGGGAAATGATTAAAAGTTACTTGATGAAGCACTATCGCATAACCGGTTGTAACAGGCAAGCTCTGGAGCCAGACTGGTTAGATGTGAATTCTACCTTGGTCATTTTCTAGCTGTGCGACCCTAGGCAAGGTTTCTTAACTTCTCCATTCCTCATCTGTAAAGTCAAGATAACAACTCTACCCACCTCATCAGGGAGGATTAAATGAGCTAAAGACATATCAAGTTCTTAGAACAGAGCCTGGTACGCAGTTAACACTCAACAAATGTTAGCTATTATGTGCAGAATCAGCACTCTGACACTCTGACAGAAAGACTTAAATGCCTAAATTATTAGATACTAAGAATACAAACATAAGACAGTTCTAACTCTGAAAAACTTCTTAATCGGGTATAAAAGAAACATCCATAATATAATTATCCTAGCAAGAATAAGATGCGTAGGATCATAAAAACTGTGTAACAAGGAGCCCAGAGGGAGTAAGAAATTATTTGGGTTTGATGTAGGGGGATTTCTATGGAGTTACAGGAGAAAGAACTGTCAAACTAAATCTTGAGTCCCTCAGGAATCAACAGCCTATGAAAGAAAGCGGAGGGGCGCCTCAGTGGTTCAGTAGGTTGAGTGTGCACCTTCAGCTCCGGTCATCATCACGGTCCTGGGATCAAGCCTCATGGTGTCAGGCTCCCTCCTCAACGGGGAGTCTGCTTCTCCCACTGCCCCTCCTCCCCCGTACTCTCACTCTCTCCCTCAAATAAATAAATAGGAAGGAGGGAGAGACAGAGAGAAAGAAAAGAAAAAAAGGGAAAGGAAAGGAAAGGAAAGGAAAGGAAAGGAAAAAGGAAAGGAAAGGAAAGGAAAGAAAAGAAAAAAGGAAAGAAAAGAGGAGCCTGCATTACAGGCAAAAGAAACAATAGAGTGGCTAGGCAACAATTATATGCAGAATCTAATGAGCCCTGGAATGGAGTCACACATCTTTCACAGGTGCTACAATTTCCACTTTTTAAGTTTGTACCAACCCATTATCTCCCCAACAAGTGCCTGCCTGCTGTACCTTTCACCAGACAGTCTGGGGTTTGTGTTTTCTATTATCATTGGCTTGTGGTAGGCAGCCTAATACACTAGGCTAGAATTGGCTAGGTTGTGTTTTCTGACCTTCTTCTGACTTTTGGAAATTAAAATAAACATAAAATAATCAATAGCCAAATTTATGCAGAAGCCCATAAATAACAGTTCAACTTTAAAATTAACTAACTATGCTTATAAAAATTTGTCAATTATCAAAGTGGTACTTTTCCCTGGCAACTCACTAGTCAAACAGAAGGGTATTGCATGCCTCAGAGAATATCTTGGCTATCTAGTTCAAAAAATGGGGGGTGGGGGGGAGGATCAGGATTACTCTGAGAAGTCCACAGTTAAGCACCTCTTTGCAGACCTAAAAACACAAAATCCCTCTAATGCTGCTACACAATGATTTTCTTTTCTCATGGGAAGTGAATGGGATTAGCAGTTTATAATTTACTGTTTATTGTGCCTAAGTCATACTAAGGTTTGCCTACTTTATTCACAATTAAATCTTATATATTACAACCAATGGAACAAAATACTGGTTACAAAATTCCTATGAGAAATTTCTCAATTCCAAAATATGGTACAATTTAGTGTTGCTACTAAAAATGAGAAGAGCCTAAACACAGGCCCACCTTCAAATAAGGTGTTCCATTTATGAGTGGACCTTCTTATGGGCTATAGTTTCTGCCCCAAAGGAAGTAATAAAAAGGGGCTCGGACATCATCCCCCTTTGCAGCAACTCCCTCAAAGGGGGCAAATCTCACCTGCTCACTCCAGTACAAATGTTATTCAGACCTCCTCAGATATTTGAAAAAAATGAAGAAATCTCACATGCAGAAGGCTGAAACAGTGCGGGTAAAATGCAAATGTTGTTTAATACTATTCTTGACACCCCCAAAAAAGGTACAATGAAATAACTGAGTGGTGAAAGTGTCTTGGTGTCCTGACATTTCTGCCTTTTGTTTTAAAAAATAATAATAAATTAAGCTAAATCAAAAGAATAAAGTCACCCCTGAAATTAGCACACTTAAGACACCAGTATAAATTGGGATGGGGGGTAGCTGGATGAGTGAATATACAATAAATGTTTAAACTATCACAGCTACTAAAGATTTAGCTGCTTCAATTTAAGCAGAATATCAGATACCTTTTAAATACTTTGTAATAAATGCATGATTACTTAAGTGTTTAAAACTCTAGGATTAAAAGATGTTACTGTGGTCCATATTGTTATTCATCAGCTCCTAAATTATTCTTAATGTGAAAAGATTTTATAAGTTATACAAGCAAATTAAAATGTATAGAATGTATCTGTAGTTCACTTTTTTGTAAAGGAAATGGTGAGAAGTACATACAGAGAAGAAAAGGTTATTTACGTCCACTGCCCAATAATTACTTCCGTGAAAATGACATACTGAGAGGTACCTTAATGATTTTTGCTGCAAAAAAACTTCGATATTCCTTGACATGTGTTACAAAACCAAAAGCAGCTTTGTTCATAAATTTTGCAGTCTAGTGACACCTTGTGACCAAACTGATCAACTACATGTCAAGATCTCCGAAAGTCAAAAATTAAAAACAGTAAGTATGGTAGGAAAAAAAAAAAACGGTAAGTAGTCTTTGCCTCAAATATATGTATATTTATTATTTTTTAAATTAATGAGATTATATAAATGCTTAAAATATACTGGTAGTTTTAGTACGTACAAATGTACGGTGTAAATAATAGTAATATGAACCCCTGGGTACCGCCACCTCAAGTAAAAAAGAACCCTCTGTCAGACCTTAGGCACCCCCATGCATCTTCTCTGCCTCACAGGTAAACCACCAGACCAACAGGCTCTCTTCTGCAGAGACTCTCGCCTCCTCGGCACATATCCGCCAACAATACAGCACAGGACCACAGTCCTGACAAGCGAGGAGCAATACCAGACTTAGCTGCATGAGGACAGGCCCACCAATTTTACCACTCTCTCTAGCCCCTCTGAACAAGAGCACTTCCTTCCATCTCCTCTCATTCTTACCCTTCAAACGTCTAATTCAAGTTCTGCTTCCTCTTCCAATGACTAAAGCTCCCAAGGATTTCTTTTCTCTGAGCTACTGTACTTTCAGAGAACCATATTGTTAAAACCTAATCTGTTATCAAATTATTAGAAATACACAACTGTTGGGACACCTGGGTGGCTCAGTTAGTTAAGCATCTGCCTTCGGCTCAGGTCATGTTCTGGGATCGCGTCCCGCATCAGGCTCCCTGCTCGGCGGGGAGCCTGCTTCTCCCTCTGCCTGCCAGTGCTTGTGTTCCCTCTCTTGCTGTGTCTCTCCCTGACAAATAAATAAAATCTTAAAAGAAAAAAGGAAATACACAATTGTTCCCCAAATGGGCTTTAAGATGGATGCTTTCAGTATAGGAAGGACTTCAAGTTTTACAGCATCTATGTCAGTAAAGCTGCAATAACTGGGATCTGATATTAATCATTACCTGGAAGCAACATTTTAAGAATTTAAAATTTAACAAGTTGGCTGCAAAACTGAACATTTAAAAAGTCAAAGTGGTAAGTGTTATGTTTTACCCCCCCCGCCAAAAAAATGCTTTTTTTTAAGAAAAATCAACCAAGCTATCAGTACTTTCATTAGGCGGGAAGTAGATGCTTTCTTAATTTAAAAGAAATGTGTTTTTCTCCTCTCATTCTGAATTCCCTACTTTAGGCTAAAATTACAGGTCATTCCTAATGTATGTCAGGAACACATGACTAAGGTGCTACAGGTGATATTCGAGCACTGATGGCCATCCTAAACTTCACAGGATATTGCTTTTTTTTTTTAAACTGTTCTAAGCAATTAGCCTCGCAGTTGATCCAAATTCCCAATTCAAATGGACACTCTGAATTCCCAATCCAAATGGACACTCAGAATCATTTACTGAGAACGAAGTGGCCTGTGACCAACTCACAGCATGAGTGAGAAGTCCTAAGGCTTCTGAGGCTTTGGGGTTGCTTGTTTCCACAGCTTAACATAGCCTATCCAGTACAGAGTAGCATGAGATAATTTTTGACAAAGATTTTGTTTCACAAACTCTTAAGTGTATAAATACTTCTGAGAAAATCTTACAGACTTGTGCCATCTTTTTGCTCTTCAATCAGGTGAGAACAGTGCAACAGCCCAACTTGGTTCAATTAGCATTTATATCAAGTACTGGACCAGTTACAACCACCTTATACGTTGAAAGTCAACCTTCCTGCATGCCATACTTGCATGACAGATACATAAACTGTCAAAGGAAATCTGGTTGTCTAAGACAGATTAGTAAACCAAATCCCAACGTGCTATTAGCACATCTGACATAAACTTGTACAGAGATTGCCGATGGACAGAGGGGTCTGAAAATATCTCCACAGTGCTAAGTGGTACCAAAATGGGTATCAATAACATTAACACAAGACCCAACTACATTCCATAAAAGAACACCACTCTGACCTACCTGCCAAAAAGTTAACTTAGAAAAACCCTGCCTTTAGCCAGCTGAGAACGTAACTACAAATTCCAATTTGCACGATCAGAAGTGGTAATGGGCCAACATGAGCATGACCCAAAGATTGCTTAGGTGATCTTCAGAAAAAGTACAAAATGATCTATCAAGGGACAGTGAGAAATTTTTAGCACTTCTACTTTTATCTGAAAAAATATTTGCTAATATTTAACATATGGAGTTAACGTTAAAGCCCTCACTGAGTCTCTGTTAAATGGCCATGTATCACCAACAGGTATTAAGTGGAAGGCTAACTCAAAGAGGGTTGACAACATGCTGGGCCATGTGACATACAGTATTGGTAGGTGCTAAGCAATCTAGTTTTAACCAAACAAACTCTGATCAAATGGGCAAACTAATTTTAAAAGATTCCTGCAAAAGAAATTATAATTGGACACAGCACCAAAGGGGAAAAAGGGTTGAGTTAAAGTTCTCTTTATCGAAGTAAAAAGAACCTTTATTAGAAGATTTACAAGAGGATGGTCAAAAGAGAAAAACTGCAAAATTCATCAAAACTACCTTGTGAGTAAGTCTGTTTTCTATCAGTAACAAACAAAATGAACACTGCCCTAAGTGTAAAGTGCCACTGTTGCCTATTAGCTAAGAATGGAATATGTGTATTCAATTTTTAAATAAACAAAGATGCAAAACTCAAAATCTTTTACTGAGAGAATATTAGGGTTTTTAGAAACTGTAAGTTAAAAAAACTGTGAGAAAAAATGACATGTTAATCACCAATCTAACAACACCCAAATGCTTTTAAAATTTAAAGAGCAGTATGTTTGAACATGAACTGAAATAATACATGTACACAGAAGCCATGTTTTATGTAACAGTAAAGAGGAAGAGCAAGAGAACTTTCGGCCTATACTCTACACTTAGGTCCTATACTCAAGGCGCTCTATCTAGATTAGACAAATATGCAAATAACTTTAATGTAAATGCAACAGTCACCAGTGCTGTCAACCAAGTATTCCAGGTTCTCCTTCCTACCGCTGCACTTTCCTGTCTCCTTAAAGTTAGGGGAGGCCACATGACTTGCTCTGACCAATGAAACCGGGACCACATGTCCTTTCTGAACAGAAACTTCCAAGCCTGAATGATTGGCTATCCTCATCTTCCCTTTATGACAGTGACAAACAGTGCTCCAGACGGTGGCAGCTCTATCTGCCTGCCTGGCTGCCAAAGTGAGAATGAAGTGGCCTGTGACTACTTATAACATGAGTGAAAAGTCAACTGTTGTTTAAAGCGACGGAGGTTTGGGGGTTGTCTGTTATCACAGCTTAACTTAGTCTACCCTGTGGTAAGGTAGCATGAGGTAATTTTGATTAAAAAGGTGGAAGCTCTAAGGAAGAATATTATGTTTCATTGAACATCTATCTGCTCAGTCTTATTAAGAGGGGGTGAAATTTTTAAAACCACTATTTTCCCCATCCAGTGACTAATAACTTTCAAGTCTGCCTATTATATATAACTAAACAAGCTTTTGGCCATTTTGTGTAAAGTTTCTCTCAAAAGAATTTTAAGCTTTTACAAAAATCTTTTAAACAGAATTCAGCTTTTAGTTTATACACAAAAGCTTACCACTAAGTAATTCAATCCAGTTCTGGACCGTTTCTGGAGGTTGAGTCTCCTTAACATGCTTTAGAGCTTCATCAAGAAGAACATCCCCTGTTGGAGCATCTGACTTACAGATCACCTAAAATGTAAGCAATAAGAATCAAATAATCCACTAATTCTTTCTTCTGACCATCTCTTTAAATGAAAAACTTAAACAATTATACAAATAGTTCATTATACTTAAAGTCCCTGGTGTGTTCATGTAGTGTCAAGGTTCAGATTTTAAATTAATTCTCTATTAAGAAATCCAACATTGAAAAAAAAAAAAAAAAGATATCCAACATTTAAACCTAACCAGATTAGCCACAATCATGAATGCAAATAAAGTTACTGTGCAAGAATTAGTAAAGCAAAAGGCTAGAACAGTTTTTACTCACTGTTAATTCTTTTCATTGCTAAACCTTGGGCTATTTAATCAAGAAATTCATTTTTTAAACATTTATTAGTTATGGAAACAAACTCAATTATATATAATTATTTACTCAATTCAGTATGATAAAGGTGGCATTTTAGAGCAGTGGAGAAATGAATTTTTCAATGTTATTGAAACAACTGGTTAACCAAACAGAATTAAAAATTCAGTAAGACTTGGCTCCTCAGAGCTTATACCACAATGAAAGATAAAGATTTAAATATGAAACATAATTTAGGGGTGAGAAAGTTTTTTTCAAAATTGTGGCAACTAGCAGAAACCCTGAAATACCAATAGGTTTGGTAACAAAATTTTTAAACACTACAAAACTTTTTAAAGCTAAGATACAGAATCCACCTAAAAGTAGAAAAATACAAAGCCAGGGAATGAGGGGAAAAAATGCTATAGGGGCATGTGAGTGGCTCATCAATTAAGCGTCTGCCTTCAGGTCAGGTCATGATCCCAAGGTCCTGGGATGGAGCCCCATTATGAGATCCTTGCTCACCAGGGAGCCTGCTTCTCCCTCTCCCTCTGCCTGCTGTTTTCCCAGCTTGTGCTCTCTGTCAAATAAATAAATAAAATCTTTAAAAAAAAAAAAAAGAAAATGCTATATACTGCTTTAGCCAAGTATTAGATTTCTGCAGCCAGCACTGGGTTCTTGGCTAAGCAACAAATTTCTAGTTGAAATTCCATAACACCAAATTTTAATCTATATGTTAGCTATTAAAATGTCATACAATTTTAAAATATTATTTTCTAAACGCAGCAGTTCTCCCTTAAACTTGTCTTCAACACATGTCCTTTACCTTTCTGCTCAATCTTCTAAAAGGCTATTTGTGAGACAGCGTGACCCAACAGAAATATAATTAGAATAACAAATGCAGGCCATAAAGCTTTTAAAATTTTTGTAGTTATATTAAAAAAGGAAAAAAAACATGAAATTTTAATATATTTTACTTAACCCACTATAGTCAAAATATTAACATGTAATAAATATTTTTAAATTGAGATATTTTACATTCTTCTTTTTTCAAGGTAAGTTTTCAAAAATCCAGTGTGTTTTTATTTACAACATGCCTGAATCTCACTAGCCACATTTCAAGTGTCTGGCTCACAGACCCATGTGGTCAGTGGCTATGGTGTTGGCAGATACAGAACATTTTCATCATCACAGAAAGTGCTACTAGACAGTACTACTCTGGACCATGCTTTTTGTAAGGGGTCAGATAGAGTACAAGAAAAGGAGAACCTTGGCAGAAAAAAGCTGTTTATACAACGTGGTCATGCCACCACTTCTGACCTCCCACTTATTCCTTCAATTCACTGCAATCTGGCCTCAACACCCACCTCATGCCCACCCTCTGAGACGCGTCTTATTATCAGGTCATAATAACCTGGGTACAGGTGGATCTTTTTTCTCATGAAATTCTGTCCCCTCATTCTCTTCCAGCTGGGACTACTCTGCTCCATCACCTCTGCAATTACTCCACTCAATCTAGTTATCTTTCACTTGGATTAAGTTTCCTAACTAGTTTTCCCAAACTAGTTTCAATCCATTCTCCTCACTGATCTTTTTTAAAAGGCAAGTCTTACCATGTTATTTCACAGTTTCTGCTTAAAACTCTTCAATGCCTCAGGGTAGTTCTAAACCCCTTAACAAAATTCAGCAATCTGTGGCCCACTAATAAATATGCTCTGCCCACACCTTTAATTTCTATTTAGTGTACTGCACCTTAGAGGGGAGCCTCAGTCTTAAATATGAACAATTAACCAAGAATGACAAGATACTAAAAGAAAACCTTCAACATCAAAGAAACCAAAAGACAGAAAGTAAAAACTTGAAGAAACATAAAAAAGAAATTTTCAAAAGAGCCATAATATTCTCAGTGATTTAAAAGAAGATACCACATCCATGAAACAAGAGGTCGTGATAAAACAAAAACAAAACACAAGAAAAGACTCCTGGAAATCAAAAACATTAGAACCACATTAAAAAAAACTCAAAAGAGGGTTAAAAAAAGGTAAGGGAGGCCAAGCCAATGCCAATTATTTCTCAATAAAGCTAAGAAACTAAGAAACAGAAAGAAAAAAGACTAGTCAAGAGGTCCACATCAAACTTAAAGTTCCAGAAAATAGAGCAAAGATATAAGAAACAGAAGAAAACTGATAAAACCAAAACTAAACATTTCTAGATTGAAAGAACCCATGCATAATGATTTTAATATATGTGCTGCCAAAGCAAGCACAGAATAATGATTTTTAAAAGACCCACATCAAGGTATATCGTACAATATCAGAACACCAGGAATAAACAGAAGATCTGAAATGATCCAGATAGGAAAACAGGTATCACACAAAGTATGAAAATCAAAAGGGCACCAGACTTTAATAGCAACTTTGTATACTAGAGGGCAATGGGGAAATGACTTCAAAATTCTGTGGGAAAATAATTTAAATCTAACATTCTATTCCCAAACTGTCAAATGAAAATGAGGTAAAGAAATTTTCAGGCATGCAAAATATCAAAACATTTTCCTGCCATAAGGATGGAAAAAAATATTAGATCTAGAAACAGGAGGTTGAAAGCAGTAAAATGAGACAGGAAGTCCCAATAAAACCAAACCATAAACAGTCCAGACTGAAGCACAAGGCAGATTCTAATGGAGTTACTTAATGTACCTGCACGTTTGAAAATTAATAATGCTAGTTTTTTTCTGAGCATATAAGAAAAAAAAGGCACAGAGAAAACATTTTTAAAAAGAAAATTATTTAAACTCTAAGGAAAAAAAATGAGGGGTGCTTGGGTGGCTCAGTTGGTTAAGCATCTGCCTTCGGCTCAGGTCATAATATCCCAGGGTCCTGGGATCGAGCCCCACGTCAGGGCTCCCTGCTCAGCGGGAGCCTGCTTCTCACTCTGCCTCTGCCCACCGCTCCCCCTGCTTCTGCTCGCTCTGTGAAATAAATAAAATCTTAAAAAAAAAAAAAATTGCATAAGGAGTACATTCTGCTATACAATGTTTATTCTGCATAGAACTTTTAAGAAAGCCGTTAATGTGGCTTTCTTTCCTATAGGATTATGGCATATCAAGCAAAAAATGTTCAGTTCTGACCTAAAACTTTGTAGATTTCATTAAGATGCTGTATTAAAGGAAAAAAAAGTTTTGAAACACCATGGCCCCAAGAAACACAATGACAGACTAGAAGAGAAACAGTCTTGAATATCTGAGATGGAGGCTGGAGTTAAAAATTCTAAAAAATAACTATTTACACAGACCTTTACAGTAGAGAAGGTAGAGATCTAAAAAGTATTCATATTCTGCTAAAAAGTCCAACAGCCTATAGATAGTTCACTTGCACGGTAACACCTTTCAATTTTAAAACAAAGTTATGTCAAGTCTTTCCAAAGTACGGCTTTCAGAAGCAGCAAATGAAGTCTGCAGTCTTTCTGAACATGCAAGACGCAGGGGCCAGTGAGTCTAACGATGAATTAATTATATTAGTCGTTATGTACAAAGGACCAAGAAACAAATTTGCAAAAAAGGCATGGAAAGATGATTTCCAATAAAGTCTTACCTTTAAAATCAACTTAATTCTTTAAATCCATTAATAGAAACCTGCATTTTCAGTCAGCACCACCTCCTTAAAACTCTTACCTTTCTTGTCAGCAGACTCTTCCGTCTCATTCCACAAGCCTCTAGCTGTAGCCTTCCTCTCAGGGCCAACTCAATTAACATACAGCCGCGGAGTCCAGACGATATACAGTCATTCCAAAATGATGTGTAACCCTAGTTAAAAGGGGGGAGAGAAAACAAAATAGCTAATTTACTTTGAATTCAGACTCAAAAATAGAAATATCCTTAGCCAAAGTTATTTTTGGTGCCTTTTACCTTTCGTATCTTTTCATAATTATAATTTTAAATAAAATACTAAAAAAATTACAATTATTATACATTACTAACCTAGATTTTTCAGGTGTTTATTGTCTTTCCACCACTAATCCTTATATGCAGATAAATAACTTTGGAAGTCAGAGGTTTAAAAAGATAATGTCTTTCATCCTTCATTAAGTTACATGTTAAGGAGGCTCTTTCAGACAGCAATGACCTGGGCTCATTCCCTCAGTTAACCCCTGATGACAGCGGTTTATTATTAGTACGTGTGGGCAAGTTTAAAAAAATTCAGGAAGAACAATCTAGCCCACTGTGGCCTCATAGAGAATTAAAACATCATTCATTCAATGCTTTTTTAGTATAAAAACACAAAGCTAATTTTGAAAAAATATACTAGGAAATTTATGAAGGCCCATGCCTAAAGTTTGAATAACAAGCATTGTAAAGTGATCAGACTGCCCCCCCCCCCAAGAGACATTTAAGGGCAACATCCAAGGTGGAAGAACAACCAGACAGAATGAGACCGACAGACATCTAGAGATCTGGGCTTCTATCAAATCAACCAGATGAAGTCTGGGCACTTTTTCAGTGAATAATTGGAGTTCTCCAAAATATGAAGCCATGAAGTCTGCCATCTACTAATTTAAAGTATCCAACTCAGGAAAAAGCAGAACTTGGGTTCTCAGAACAAGGTAACATATAATCTTGGTAGGAGAGAGAGCAGGCTAATTGATCCTGTGAAGAACGGATAGCCTAGGACTGGGGGGCAGGGGGGCGGACCTAGCCCCTTGAATCTGTCATTCTTTCAAGGTCAATCTTGGTACTTTGCCAGGTCACAGTGGTCACCCTGTGTATCAGAAGATAACTGACCAACCATCAAGGTCCATGGGATTCCACTATTGACACAGGGACTTAAATTAGCCTAATGCAACTACCACTCCTGAGGGAAAAGGCTTTGGGAAAAGTGAGAATCTAGATTAACAGAGCCACAAAGGAATAAACAAAATATCGGTTTAAAAAAGGCCAATTTAAATATAAGACAGGGGAAGCAGAAACTGACTGGATTGGAGAGAATACTTTTAAACTTAATAAATGGTAGGGGTCTGATTAAAATAAGACTGCCACGGTGAGCCTGCTTCTCCCTCTCCCCCTTCCCCTGCTTGTGCTCTCTCGCCCTCTCAAATAAATAAAATCTTTTAAAATAAGACTGCCAGAGGTTTAGCGACGTGGTTAGTGAGACCAGTAAGTTACAGAGGTTAGGTAAAATCCATGGTCTGTGTATCCATGCCAACTTAAGTCCTGCGAAGCCTGGGAATGAATTCCACATGAAATCAAAGTTACAGATGTCTGGCTTCTACTGACCTGGACATGGAGCTGGAGCTCCCAGGTAAGCCTTTACAAACTGTAAACAACAGAACACACCTCGTGAAGCAGTAATGCATGTGGACAGTACCACACCCTGTCTCTGTCTACAAGCCTGGAAATTCCAGATGAACAATACTGAAAAACTCACATTTGCTAGCAAAGGATGAAATATTATGTCTCAGGCGCCTGGGTGGCTCAGTTGGTTAAGCGACCGCCTTCGGCTCAGGTCATGATCCTGGAGTTCCGGGATCGAGTGCCGCATCAGGCTCCCTGCTAAGCAGGGAGTCTGCTTCTCCCTCTGACCCTCCCCCCTCTCATGCTCTCTATCTCATTCTCTCTCTCAAATAAATAAATAAAATCTTTAAAAAAAAAAATTATGTCTCAACCTCAACTGCTCCCAAGGTTATGGTATACCCAGAGAGGTTAGCAAAATGGAGTCTTTAATAACAGACTTTAAAGATCTACATTTAAGTGAATGGCTTTTGGGCATTACCACTAAAAGACATACACTTAAACAGAATTAAATTCACATGGGAAAGCTGACAAATGAGCATGGACAGTTCTGTGGCAAAACTGATCAGGAATTAACCAGGTTGGGTGAGGGGAGAGAGGAGGAACACTAAAAAGGGCAAGATTAATTCTAAATATTTGAATGGTATAAATGAATCAGATGACAATGCCACCCCTGAAATTAAGTATATTAGAGGAAAAGCAGTAGATTGTACGAAAGTCAAGTGAATCTGGCCGTGACACAGACCAGCAAGATTCTGCAGTGAATTCATGCCCCAACACAAGTACAACAGACCAGCAGTGGTGACGAAATTACTCAGTTACAAATGCTAAGGAGCCCTTTAATCTTTCATCTCTAGTGCTAATCTTAAAACTACATCTCGTCAATCCCAAAACATACATTTTAAAAGCTCACAATCTCTATATGGATGATGAATATTAACTAAATCTACTTCGGTAAGCATTTCACAATTATTTGTAAATCAAACCATCATGCTCTACACCTTAAATTTACACAGGGATGTATTTGTCCATTCTTCTCAATAAAACTGTGGGGGAAAAAAAGTTAAGTATCTCTAAAATTGGGATGCATTTCAAAGTAAGATGATACCTTAAAGGAAATGTCATATTACAGCTACTGAGTTAACCTAAACCCATGGAAGAGAGAAGAGACGTGGCATAGGCCCCACACTCCAGAGCAGTGTAGTGACGAATTAGGGGCCAACCTGTCAGCAGTTACTTGGAGTACTGAAAACTTGGTAACAAGACTGGATAACCATATCCAGGCATGCCACCAATCTAACCTACCTACCTTGTAAAAAGATTTTATAAGGGCAGGTCAGTAACAACCACTGCCCAAAGGATTTTGTCCTCAGACAAACCGTTACCCCCCCGAAACAAATTACAAGAACGTGTAATCCAGGTAGGATGGTTATATACTCAGGGCATGTTGAGTTTGTGCACCCATAAACATTTACATAAAAATTTCTGTTAAGCAAAGCAAGCCAGGCACTTAAAATAGTTAAAACAGGTGAGGAAGACCTGGCAATATAAAGCAGTTTATGATTTGGCTCAAAAGGCACAACTCCATCCATCTGCAACCATGTTGTGAGAAGGTAAAGAAACCCCAATAATGATTATGTATTCAGTGATACCACAGAGCTCTTGCACTTAGAAGTCAGAGATTATTTCAGATCCCTAAAAGGGTTTGAGATTCCACCACCAGCAATGGAGTATCTTCATGCCTGTGGCTGGTCTAAGGATAGGTACTCAAAGCTCAGGGTCACACTAAGGGAAGACCACACTGGCCAGACTATCCATGTACTGATGAAGCAGCAGCAGCTGCACTAAGAATACTAGCAGCCATCGGACCTTGAGGATGTCCCCCACTCGCTGCAGAAGAAACAACTGGGGGTTAGAAGACCACAAGAAAACTATTTTGGGACCCTACAAGTTTGTGATCAGAAATCAGTTCCAGTATTTTCAAACACAAGGATGGGAGAGGCAGAGATATTCCAAGCAGAGATGTTCCCACAAAATCCAGAGAAACATGACTTCATTAGGTTCATGGGTCCAAAACAAGAGGGGACATACAAGAATAGAGGATGCACTAAGACCCCAGTATGATCATACTGATGAGCTGGGATGCTAGAAAATCAATAACAGGCACATTTAAAGATACCATGTGCAGCTCACAAGGCTTCCAACAAAACTCAGAATAGAACACAAGAGACAAGGATTCCAAGGGCCCTGGAAACTAATTCAAAGCACCTCTACTTGAATAACAACAAATAATAACCAGGTAAGTAGAAACTTTCCCAATGGGATGCCAGCTAAATTAATTAATTACAGAGTTCTGCTTCAATCTATCTTTTGTTGTTCAGAGTCCCCGGCATCACAGACTCACTCAGACAAATGGCCAAACTTTAGGGCAGACATCCTGAAGTTGTGGAACATAAACTGAGATAAATTATATTTATCATAAAGTATGCCATTCAGAAAAAATGAATGGTACAATAACAAATGAGGCAATGATCTTGGGGACATGCTCTGCAGACACAATTCTTCCCTTGGTGGGCACTTCCAAGGTCTACATTTAAGGGAAAGAGACTATAAAAAGCCCAACGTTGCTACATGTCTAAGCAACAACCTCCAACAGAGCTTTTTCTCAGTGATAAGATGATACTTATTTGGATCTCTGTTTGCCTGATTCCCTTTATTTCTCTCAAGTGGCTCAATTTGAATGGGGGAAAAGGGTGTTTTATTGGGCCCCTAAAAATGCAAACACTGAGTTCTCACCATTTGAGTTACAAGCTCCAGAAGTGCTTAATGAGAAGCTTTATGTTAAGAATCAACCCCACAGGGGCTTGTGGGTGGCTCAGTCGGTTAAGCATCTATCTTCTGTATAATGTTGAATTCTGGTGTGATCAATGTTTTTAGTTTCTAAACAGACTTTCCTCAGCAAAAGAAAATTACCAGGTTACCAAAACATTTGTTGTTTACTACCAAACCCAATCCAAAAGTCGTACTAGTCAAGTTGTACTAGTTGAACCACTCTTGGTTCACATACCCTATTTTGAAACTTTGCCCTGATCTTCAGATTCTACAGAAAGAGAAAACTGTGCCCTGTCACATCTACTTGGACCAGGATGGGCAAATCAAAGTTTCCCTCCTGGGAATCTAACCTGGGGACACAGAGGCTGGGTTGGTCATATGGTTGGGCATGGGCACTAGCATATGAGTTCTAACTGATTATGTGGCTTACAATGCCACCGGCCATTTTGTTCAAACACAGTCTGAGAATGAAGGTAAACGGAATGGAAAACAGGAGAGAGATGCAGAAGAGAAATGAGAGAACACACAACACTGAGGCAAACCAAGACATACAGAAACAGACCTACAGAGACAAACACACATACAGAATAGCATCCTAACAACAGAACCTTTCCTATGTGTTTGGGCTGTACTCCTGAACACTTGCATCTCCTTATCTTAAACTACTTTGAAGGGATTTTTGTTCTAGCAAGGAAGTAACTTTTTTTTTAAGAATTTATAGTTTTTTAGTGTATTTTTTTTTTAGGTGTGTGTGTGTTTTTTACTTTCTTAAGGTTGGGGATATCAGGATTTAATTTACTTTTTTTTCTTCTGATTTTATTTTTTTTTATTATGTTATGTTAATCACCATACATTACATCATTCATGAGAGACAGAGAGAGAGAGAGAGAGGGAGAGGGAGAGGGAGAGAGGCAGAGGGAGAAGCAGCCCAATGCAGGACTCGATTCCAGAACCCTGGGATCATGACCCGAGCCAAAGGAAGATGCTTAACCGACTGAGCCACCCAGGCACCCACAAGTAACTTCTAATAAAGCTAAAAGGAATTTAATGAATTGACATTATGTATCTGACAAAGGTCTCTAAGCATAGAAACTACAACTAAAAGATTTACATAGGCCAACAAATATTGTGCATGGCTAAAAAATTCAAATTTGCATGCACTTAACTAGTCTGTTAATGACAATAAGGGCATCTGCTTATTTCATAAATAAACAGCAGTCCAATCCACCCATGTTATCATTTGTAAGAAAGCAAATTAGGACTTATCAATCAAACAAATGCCACTTACAATTTAAGTGCTACATTCCAATTAATCTCATCTAATTAATATATACAATGGAATATTATGCAGCCATCAAAAGGAATGAGATCTTGCCATTTGCAACAACGTGGATGGAACTGGAGGGTGTTATGCTGAGCGAAATAAGTCAATCAGAGAAAGACATGTATCATATGACCTCACTGATATGAGGAATTCTTAATCTCAGGAAACAAACTGAGGTTTGCTGGAGTGGTAGGGGGTGGGAGGGACGGGGTGGCTGGGTGACAGACACTGGGGAGGGTATGTGCTATGGTGAGCACTGTGAATTGTGTAAGACTGTTGAATCACAGACCTGTACCTCTGAAACAAATAATACATTATATGTTAAAAAAAAAAAAAGATAGCAGAAAGGGAAAAATAAAGGGGGGGAAATCGGAGGGGGAGATGAACCATGAGAGACTACGGACTCTGAGAAACAAACTGAGGGTTCTAGAGGGGAGGGGGGTGGGGGGATGGGTTAGCCTGGTGATGGATATTAAAGAGGTCACATACTGAATAGAGCACTGGGTGTTATACGCAAACAATGAAGCATGGAACACTACATCAAAAACTAATGATGTAATGTATGGTGATTAACATAACATAAAAAAATAAGAAAATCAGAAGAAAAAAAAAAGTAAATTAAATCCTGATATCCCCAACCTTAAGAAAGTTAAAAAAAAAACACACACACACACTTAAAAAAAACACACACACACATTAAAAAACTATTTACAAAACAGACAAATTCAATTTGAGGGACATTCTAAGTAACTGATAAGAACTAAAGGAAATCATATTTAAAGAATTAAAGGAAAAAATGACAATGACTCATTAAGAAAATGATTCATCAAATACAGAATTCTCAGGAAAGAGATGAAAATTCTGTTGTTAAAAATGAAAAGTTCACTAGAAGAGCTCAACAGATTTGAAATGAAAGAGAATCAAGGTGGGCGCCTGGGTGGCTCAGTTGGTTAAGCAACTGCCTTCGGCTCAGGTCACGATCCTGGAGTCCCTGGATCGAGTCCCCCATCGGGCTCCCCGCTCAGCGGGGAGTCTGCTTCTCCCTCTGACCCTCCCCCCCCTCATGTGCTCTCTCTCTCTCATTCTCTGTCTCAAATAAATAAAATCTTTAAAAAAAAAAAAAAGAAAGAGAATCAAGGAACTTGCATTTGAAGAACAGCAAGAAAAAAGAAGAAAATGAGGAATGTCAAGTATACTTCAATTAAAAAAGAAAAGAGAAAGAAAATGAAGAAAACCAGAGACTAAGGTCTTCAAAACTGCCAGAATAGGAGTAAAAGGAGTCTCAAAAAGAGAGGAGAAAGCAGAAAAAGTAACAGCTGAAAATTTCCCAAACTGGGAAAATATTCATCTAAGATCCAGATGCTCAACAAACTCCAAACTGGATAAACACAAAGAGATCGTCAAACCTAGATACATCACAGTCAAACTGTTGAGAAAAATCTTGAAGGCAGCATAACAAAACAACTTCTCACATATAAGAGAACAATACAATTACCAGTTAACTTCTCACTGCAAACTCTGAAGACTGGAGACTAGCAGGCACTGAGATAACATACCTGAAGTGCTGAAAGAAAAAATATTATCAACCAAGAATTTATACTCAGCAAAATTATCCTTCAAAAATGAATGTGAAACAAAGAATGAATCTGTTGCTAGCAGATCTGATAAGAAATTAACTAGTGGAAGTTCTGCTGCTGAAAGTCAGATGGTATTTCAAATCCATATAGAAGAAAGAGAGATACAAAGGTAAATTTAAAAAACTGTATTTGCCATCATGAAATACAAATCAAAACCACAATGAGATACCACCTCACACCAGTGAGAATGGTCAAAATTACCAAGACAGGAATCAACATGTGTTGGTGAGGATGTGGAGAAAGGGGAACCCCTTACACTGCTGGTGGGAATGCAAATTAGTACAGCCACTCTGGAAAACAGTATGAAGGTTCCTCAAGATGTTAAAAACAGAGCTACCCTATGATCCAGTAATTGCACTACTAGGTATTTACCCCAAAGACACAGATGTAGTGAAAAGAAGGGCCAAATGCACCCCAATGTTCATAGCAGCAATGTCCGCAATAGCCAAACTGTGGAAGGAGCCAAGATGCCCTTCAACAGAAGAATGGATAAAGAAGATGTGGTCCATATATACAATGGAGTATTACTCAGCCATCAGAAAGGATGAATACCCCACTTCCACATCAACATGGATGGGACTGGAGGAGATTCTGCTAAGTGAAATAAGTCAAGCAGAGAAAGCCAATTATCATATGGTTTCACTTATTTGTGGAACATAGGAATAGCATGGAGGACATTAGGAAAAGGAAGGGGAAGATGAAGGGGGGGGGAATCGGAGGGAGAGATGAACCATGAGAGACAATGGACTCCGAGAAACAAACAGGGTTTTAGAGGGAAGGGGGGAGGAGGGGTTGGTTAGCCTGGTGATGAGTACTAAGGAGGGCACGTACTGCACGGAGTACTGGGTGTTATACGCAAACAATGAATCATGGAACACTACATCAAAAACTAATGATGTAATGTATGGTGATTAACATAACATAATAAAAAAAATAGAAACATAAAGAAAAAGATGCATGTATCCCTTTGAATTTGTTTTTGTGTTTTGGGTGGTAAATATCCAGTAGTGTGATTCTTGGATAATAGGGAAGTTCTATTTTTAATTTTTTGAGGAACTTCCATACTGTTTTCCACAGTGGCTACACCAGTCTGCATTACCATGAACAGTGCACGAGGGTTCCTTTTTCTCCTAATCCTCACCAACACTTGTTGTTTCTTGTGTTTTTTATTTTAGTCATTGACAAGTGTGAGGTGGTATCTCATTATAGTTTTGATTTGCATTTCCCTGATGATGAATGATGTTGACCATCTTTTCATGTGACTGTTGGCCATCTGTCTTCTTTGGAGAAATGTTTGTTTATATCTTCTTCCCATTTCAAAATTAGATTATTTGATATTTTTAGGGTGTTGTATCAGTTTTTTTATGTTTTGGATACTAACCCTTGCTGGAATTAAATGAGTATTAATTTGCACCAAGAATGTGATAAAGACATATGCTGTAATTTCTAAAGTAACCATAGAGAAAAAAACGAATATAGGAAAAACGAAGGAAGAATATTCTAAATCTAAAAAGATTATTTGACATAAAAAACAAAGAGCATAGTGGCTGGTGTAAATCCAACTCCACCAATAATTATATAATTGTGAATAGGTTAAATACTCCAATCAAAGATAAAAGACTGGGGTGCCTGGGTGGCTCAGTCGGTTAAGTGTCTTGACTCTTAAGTGTCTGAATCTGGGCATGATTTCATGGTGGTAAAAATGGAGCCCCAAGTCAGGCTCTGCACTCAGCAGAGTCCGCTTCAGATTCTCTCTCCCTCTCCCCCTTGTACCCCTCCCCCCACTCACGCACAGCACACACACACTCTCTCTCTCTCTCTCTAAAATACATAAATAAAATTTAAAAAAAAAAATGGTAAAAGACTGTTGAGGTCCCGGGGTGGTTCGGTCAGTTGAGCATCAGACTCTTGGTTTCCACTCAGGTCATGGTCTCACAGGTTGTGGGATGGAGTGCAGCAGGCCCTGCACTCGTACGGGTCTGCTTGAGGATTCTCTCCCCCTGCCCCTCTCCCCACTCAAGCACAAGTGCACACACACTCTCTCAAATAAATACATCTTTAAAAAAAAAAAAGATAGGGTGCCTAGGTGGCTCAGTCAGTTGAGCATCTGCCTTCGGCTCAGGTCATGGTCTCTGGGTCCTAGGATTGAGCCCCATGTCTGGCTCTCGGCTCGGCAATGGGTCTGCTTCTCCCTCTCCCTCTGTGATCTCTCTTGCTCTCTCTCTCAAATAAATTAACAAAATCTAAAAATAAATGAATAACAAAAAAAAAAAAAGGTAAAAGACTGTTAAGACTGGATAAAAGACCTAACCATATGCTGTCTACAAAAGATAGTTTAAATTCCAAAACACAAATAGGTTTACAAGAATGAAAAGAACATGCAAACACGAATCAAAAGAAAACTGGAACAGGTATATTAAAAGACAAAGTAGACTTCAGAGTAAAGAAAATTAAGAGAAACAAAGGGGGACATTTTTATATGATAAAGAAGTCAACCATCAGGAAGATACAACAATTATAAACAAGCATATACATACCTAACAAGAGAATCCCAAAATACATGAAGCAAAAACTGACAAGAGAAATAAACAATACAGTAACAGTAATTGACTACACTGACAATAACTGATAGAAATAGACAAAAAAACAAAGATACAAAACTGAACACTATCAACCACATTAATAAAACTCTCCAACAAACAACAGTAAAATATACACGATTTTCAAGCACACCTGGAATATTTTCCAAGATGGACCATATGGTAGCCCATAAAAAAATGAATTTAAAAGGACTGAAATCATATGAAGTATGTTTTACTCCAAGGGAATTAAATTAGAAATCAACAGAATAAAATCTGGGAAATCTCCATTTGGAAATTAATCTACAACTTCTAAATAATCCACTGGTCAAAGAAATCACCAAAAAAAATTAGGAACTATTTTGAACTCAATTAAAATAAAAACACAAAATACCAAAATCTATGGGATGCAGCTAAACTAGTGTTTAGAAAGAAATTTACATCCCTATTACATATCTCAAATCAACAACCTAATCTCCCACCTTAAGAAACTAGAAAAAGAACAAACTAAATCCAAATCAATCAAAGGGAAGGAAATAATTAAGATTAGTACAGAAACCAATGCAATGCAAAATACAAAAATGGGAAGTAGGACCCATGAAGCCAAAAGTTATTTCTTTTAAAAAAAATCAAGGTTAAAACAGGGAAAGGAAGAGAGGAAGAAAGGCAGAGAGGAAAGAGATACGCAAATTACCAAAGTCAAAAATAAAAGCAGAGACATCACTTCCGAACCTACAGAAATTTAAAGGACTACAAAGGAACACTATGAACAACTGTATGCCAATAAATTAGACAACTTAGATGAAATGTTCAAATTCCTGGAAAAACACAAATTACCAAAACCAACTGAAGAAGAAATAAAAATCAGAATAAACCCATAACAAGAAATAGAATTAGGTAATAAAAATCGTTATACAAAGAGTGTCACTGAGATGTAGGAAGAACCAGGCTGGACCACCAGATGTGAGAAACCTGAACACCAGCCCTGACCACAAGGCAAACTTTTACAGGATTTGAAGCGGGTCGTTTAATATCCTCTCTGTGTCTCCATTTTCTCATCTACACCATGAAAGAGACAGACTTCAAGCATTCTACATGTATGATTCTAACCAATTAAGAATTCCCTAAGGGGGTACGTGACGACTTAGGGCAAAACCAGATACATGATCCTGCTAATTTCCAAAAAAGCATTTGCAAGTCAATTATCAAGGGTATTCAAAAAACCCTTTTTTTAAAAAAAAATTTTATTTAATATTTGAGAAAGAGCACGAGCAGGGTGAAGGGGCAGAGGGAGAGGGAGAAGCAGACTCCCTGATGAGCAGGGAGCCTGATGCGGGGCTTGATCCCAGCACCCTGAGATGATGACCTGAGCTGAAGGTGGGCGCTTAACTGACTGAGCCACCCAAGCGCCCCTTAAAACTCTTTATTAGCATATAAAGAACTGTCTGAAGAATAAAGTTAATGTATCTCAGGACAGATAAGCATTTATAATGAGGTACCTGGAAACTGGTGTTTGGCACTGTAATACAGAGTCTAGAAGAGGACAAGAAAAGTTTTGAGTTTTCATTTGACAATGTGATCTTCTTAAAAGTCAAACTGATAAGAAAATTTGGGAATATCTTGCCATACTGGTAAGTTACAGAGGCATGGCAAGTTGTACTACATTTAGATTTTAAGAATTCAAATTAGACTCTCAGGTTGATAGGTCCTGGAATACACAGCAATCCGAAGATCACCACTGTTTCCTAACAACCACACATCCCGCTATGGTGAGGTAACTAATGAGCCCTACAGAAAGTAGCCTATCATTAGAAAGAATATGGGTTGGGCGCCTGGGTGGCTCAGTTGGTTAAGCGACTGCCTTCGGCTCAGGTCATGATCCTGGAGTCCCAGCATCGAGTCCTGCATCGGGCTCCCTGCTCAGCGGGGGGGTCTGCTTCCTCTGACCCTCCCCCCCTCATGATCTCTCTCTATCTCATTCTCTCTCTCAAATAAATAAATAAATCATCTTAAAAAAAAAAAAAGAATATGGGTTAAAAAGCCAAAAACTAGGGGTGCCTGAGTGGCTCAGTCAGTTAAGTGTCCAACTCCTGATTTAGGCTTAGGTCATTATCTCAGGGTCATGGGATCGAGCCCTGTGCCCAGCTCCGCACTCAATGCAGAGTCTGCCTGTCCCCCTTCCCCCTCCCCCCGCCTGTACTCAACCCCCTTCCCGCTTGTGCTCACTCATGCTCTATCACTCTTGCTCTCTCTCTCAAATAAATAAAATCTTTAAAAAAAGAAAAAAGCCAGAAAACAAAAAATTAGTTATGCCATCCTTGTACAGAAAAAGCCTCTACCATAGCCCCAATAACCCCTGCCTCTTGGTATCCATACCCTATGTAATCCCCTCCTTGTGAATGTAGGCTGGACTTGCTTCTAACAGAGTACAACAAATATTACGGTATGTCACTGCAGAGGTCAGTTACAAACACACTGTGGGCTTCCTTCTTGGGCCTCCTTCCTTGCTCTGCCAGCTGCCAGGTTTTGAGCTGTCCTATACCGACACGTCGGGAAAGCTAAGGCTCTTAGTCCAATAGCCTGCAAGAAACAGAATCCTCCTCCAGCTGAGCCTGCAGATGAAACTGAAGCTCTCTCTGACCAACAACTTATCTGCAATCTCATGAAAGACCTTGAGCCAGAGGCTCTCAGTTAAGTAATGCCCAGATTCCTGATCCACAGAAAACTATGAGATAAAATCCATTCCTTGTTCCAAGCTGCTCAATTTTGTTACAGAGTATAAGGTAACAAACATAGGGCCCCCTAGTATTGGAGAGACAAGAATAAAGGGAGGTGATGGCCCAAGGGTCTGAGTTTCCTTTGGGGGTAATGAAATTATTCTAAAATTGACTGTAGTGACTGTTGCACAACCCTGTGAACATACCAAAAACCCTGAACTGTATACTTTAAATGGGTGAATTATATGGCATGTGATTTCTATTTCAATAAAGCTGTTACCAAAAAAGACAACACACCTTGTATATGAAACTACTTCTGAAATCTTAAAAGAACTTTTTTTGAGAGAATTAAGACTGAAAAAGTTCTTAGCAAAAATAACTGATCAAGAGAAGGACGGTGAATTCAAGTAAAGAGAGACTTTTTTGGTTAGATGAGAATAAGCAAAAAGAGACAGAAAAACTGGAAAACTATCTATGTTTGCAGGTGACATAACTAGATACCAAAAAAAAAAAAAAAAAAGAAAAGAAAAGAAAACTGGATACCCAAAAAAACTGAAGAGTTTAAATGGAAAAATTACTATACAATAAGAAAATTTAGAAAAGAACCAGGACTATAAAATTGACAAACAGGGCGCCTGGGTGGCTCACTTGGTTAAGCAACTGCCTTCAGCTCAGGTCATGATCCTGGAGTCCCAGGATTGAGTCCAGCATCGGGCTCCCTGCTTGGCGAGGAGCCTGCTTCTCCCTCCAAACCTCCCCCCTCTCATGTACTCTCTCTCTCTCTCATTCTTACTCTCTCAAAATAAATAAATAAATCTTTAAAAAAAATTGACAAACATCGATAACTGCCATATACAAATAAAAAGGAAATAATATAAAAAATTAAAATATAATTTCAAAGACCTCATTTACAATCTTAACCAAAAAAAGAAAATATCTAGGCAAACTTGTACAAAGAAAGCTTAAAACTTCCCTGCAAGACTTAAAAACACACCCGGAATATGGAAAACATCTCACTCTTAGATACAGAAACATTATGTTATCAGTTCTTCCTAACTTACACATTTAGTATCATCCTAATACAAATGGCAAGTTTTGTTTTTATCTAGAGCTACAGAGGTTAAAAATAAAGTTCATAAAGATAAATACAAAAGAATAACCAGGAAAACTGGGGAGGGAGAGAGAGCATTATGTGAAGAACAGAAATGAAACTGCCCTACTACTACTAGATAGTAAAAGATTTAAAGCCTCTTGAAATTAAATGATAGGATATCCACACATGAACAAAAAGACCAAAAGAATAAAATCCAGGAACTGACCCAAGAATATACTGAAATCTAATATATGATAAAACTGCAATCTCAAATCAGTGTAAGATGGAAAGACGTGTATTTTAATTAATAGTATTGGGACAACTGGATAGCCATTTAGAAAAAGAAAACTGTATCCATACTTCATATTATACTTCTAAATAAAGGTCCAAATGGATCAGGGACTGAAATGTGAAATGAAGCAATGTAAATACTACAAGAAAAAAGAAGCAAATACCTTCATAACCTGGAATGAGGAAAAAATTTTGCAGCTATTACTTGAATCTAAAAGAAATAAAAAGACCGATAAATCACACAAGTTTTTTAAAGTCTGCATGGCAAAAACCATGTCAAAAAACAAAAGAAAATGTAGGAAGTTTATAACATATCACAGGTATAAGGATCTCTAATATACAATTCCTAAAAATTAAAAGAAAATAAAATCAATACTCAATTTTTGGATATAGGGGCGCCTGGGCGGCTTAGTCAGTTAAGCATCTGACTCTTGATTTCGGCTCAGGTCATGATCTCAGCATCATAAGATCAAGCCCTGCGTTGGGCTCTGTGCTGGGTGTAGAACCTGCTGAAGATTCTCTCTCTCCCTCTGCGCATTCCCCAGCCCCCCCCCCCCCCCTCTAAAAAAAAAAAAAAAAAAAAAGGTAAGGGGAGCCTGGATGGCTCAGTCGGTTGGGCATCTGCCTTCAGCTCTGGTCATGGTCTCGGGGTCCCAGGATTGAGCCCCGCGTCAGGCTCCCTGCTCAGTGGGGAGCCCGCTTCTCCCTCTCCTCTGCCAATTCCCCCTGCTTGTGCTCTCTCTGTGAGAGAGAAGGAGAGAGCGCGCGTGCATGAGTGAGAGAACACAAACAGGGGAAACAGTAAAGAGAGAGGGAGAAGCAGGCTACCTGTTGAGCAGGAAGTCCGATGCAGGACTCAATCCCAGGACCCTGGGGTCATGACCTGAAACAAAGGCAGACGCTCAACTGAAACACTCAGGCGCCCTCTCCTTCATATGCTTATTGAAATTGCATTATATGCAGTTTGATATGGGAAACACTGACATCTTTATAACATTGACTTTTTTTATATAAACACGTATCCTAGGACACCTGGGTGACTCAGTTAAGTGTCTGCCTTCAGCTCTGGTCATGATTCCAGGGCCCTGCGATGGAACCCTGAATCAGGCTCTTTGCTCAGCAGGGAGTCTGCTTCTCCCTCTCCTTCTGCCCCTCTGCTTGTGCTCGCTCTCTCTTAAATAAATCAATCTTAAAAAAAAAAAAAGCAAAGATATAAACAGAAAAATTCACAAAAGAAAAGGACTTAAACATATGAAAAGATACTTCATTCATAAGAAAATACACGCTTAAATTACGTAAAAATTCACCAAAAGACAACCCAGTTCAAAAATAGGCAGAACAAGTGCCCATCACCAGATGACTAGATAAGCAAAATATGGTATATACATACAACGGACCTTATTCAACTTTAAAAAGGGAATTCTGACACGCGCTACAATATGGACAAACCTGGAGGACATTGTATCGAGTGAAATAAGCCAGTCATAAGAAGGCAAACACGATTCCACTTACATGAGGTACCTAGAATAGTCAAATTCACTGACAGCAGAATGGTGGTTGCCTGGGGCAGGTGGGTAAGGAATGGGAAGTTATTTAAAGGGTAAAGAGTTTTAGTAGGGGATGATATAGTTCTTTTGAGGTGGATGGTGGTGATGGTTGCACATCAGTGAGAATGTTATACCAGTGAACAATACGCTTAAAAATGGTTAAAATAGGGCGCCTGGGTGGCTCAGTTGGTTAAGCGACTGCTTTCGGCTCAGGTCATGATCCTGGAGTCCCGGGATCGAGTCCCGCATCGGGCTCCCTGCTCACCAGGGAGTCTGCTTCTCCCTCTGACCCTCCCCCCATCTCATGTGCTTTCTCTCTCATTCTCTCTGTCTCTCAAATAAATAAATTAAAAAAAAATTTTTTTAAATAAAAAAAATTAAAAAAATGGTTAAAATAGTGAATTTCACGCTGTGTATATCTTACCACAATTTTTAAAACTATAGAAGACAATGCTTACCTATCAAGACTGGCAAAAATCCAGTAATATGACAGGATACTGTCATATACTGCTGAGCTCAGAGCCCAGTGCAGGGCTCAATCCTAGGACCCAAGATCATAACCTGAGCCAAAGGCAGACGCTTAACCAACTGAGCCACCCAGGCGCCCCGAAACTATTTTAATACATAAAGTCAGCCAATATAAGTAAGTTAATACTTTAGAAATCAAGATCTTCAATGAGAAAAAGAGATACAAGTATAAAATCTAGTAAAATAAAAATCCACAATGTTAAATTTGCACCAAAAAATACATAAACTGATTTTTTTTCCCCTCCCAAAAAGTGTTTGCTAGCTCTGTCCCCAGAAGAAAATACATTCTAGAGGCACCTAAGCGGCTCAGTTGGTTAAGCATCTGCCTTCAGCTCAGGTCATGATTCTGGAGTCCCAGGATGGAGCCCCAAGTCGGAATCAAGCCTCACTTCAGGCTCTCTGCTCAATGGGGGTCTGGTTCTCCCTCTGCCCCTCCCCTGCTCGTGCTTGCTCTCTAATAAATAAAATCTTTTAAAAAAAATAAAAAGAAAGAAAAGATATTCTATCTCTGTGCACTAAAAAAATCCTAGAACCATGACAATCCATTAACATTGAGTACACCCAGTACCCAGTCTACTCCCCGCAAATAAAAACTAAGATTCTTTAAAGGAATGGCTGATTCTAGGTCTGAAATAGGTTATGTACAAGAAGAAAGAGGAGCCTGGGACATTTGTTGGTATTGATCAGAAAGCAAGTTATCAAAGGTAATAGGTCATATCAAAAGAACACTGAAGCCAAAAGAAATAAATTCCCTTAGGCCAAAGGTGGGACAATTTGAACTTCAAAAAGATTAATACAAGTGAAATACATGAATATATTAAAAAAGAAAAACACAAGTCATAGTTTTAAAAAAGAAAAAAAAAACCCATACCTTACAGGAAGTAAGATAATAACCTCCTTTATCTGAAATCTGGCATTTAAAAGAAATTGAAGTGTTTATCCTGTTAACTGCATTTTTAAAAAACAGGATTACAAAGGAAACCAAATCATTAAAAGTTATTAAAATATTAAAAGTAAACAAATTTGTGGGCGCCTGGGTGGCACAGTTGGTTAAGCAACTGCCTTCGGCTCAGGTCATGATCCTGGAGTCCCAGGATCGAGTCCCACATCGGGCTCCCTGCTCGGCAGGGAGTCTGCTTCTCCCTCTGACCCTCTTCCCTCTCGTGCTCTCTGGCTCTCATTCTCTCTCTCTCAAATAAGTAAATCTAAAAAAAAAAAAAGTAAACAAATTTGTGATATGTGCTTTCTTAGCACATTAAGCAAATTCTAGTGGCAAGTTTAATAACTACTATAATTCCAATGTAGTGATGAGCAGACAATAATGTGAGGTGTCTACAATAGTTGTATTGTGATATGAAAATATCTCTAGTTTCTACTGATACCAAACTCATAGGCACTGCTAACATTACTTTAGCTTTTTGCCTGCCTACATTCATAACTGAAGCAGATATAGGTCGATACAAAATAAAGAAACTGTTTTCTCCAGCAATTCTAAGAAGAATGTTTATAGTAATACAGGCCTACCTAAAGAAACAAGAAAAATCTCAAATAAACAATCAAACCTTCCACCTAAAGGAACTAGAAAAAGAACAAAGTCGAAACTTAAAAGAAAGGAAGGAAATACTAAAGATCAGAGCAGAAACAAAATAAAGACTAAATATATAAATTAAAAAGATCAGTGAAAGTAAGAACTGGTTCTTTGAAAAGATAAATAAAACTGATAAACCTTTAGACAGACTAACCAAGAAAAAAAAGAGGACTCTAATTAAATCAAAAATGGAAGAGAAGGGCGCCTGGGTGGTTCAGTCGTTAAGCGTCTGCCTTTGGCTCAGGTCATGATCCCAGGGTCCTGGGATCAAATCCCACATTGGGCTCCCTGCTCGTCAGGAAGCCTGCTTCTCCCTCTCCCACTCCCCCTGCTTGTGTTCCTGCTCTTGCTCTCTGTGTCAAATAAATAAATAAAATCTTTAAAAAAAAAAATGAAAGAGAAGTTACAACACCACAGAAATACAAAAGATTCTAAAATACTACAAAGAATTACATGCCAACAAATTTGGCAACCTACAAGAAATAGATAAATTCCTAGAAATTTATACTCTTCCAAGACTGAATCAAGAAGAAATAGAAAATTATAAGAAACTAATTACTAGTGGGGCACCTGGGTGGCTCAGTTGGTTAAGCGACTGCCTTCGGTTCAGGTCATGATCCTGGAGTCCCGGGATCGAGTCCCGCATCGGGCTCCCTGCTGAGCGAGGAGCTTGCTTCTCCCTCTAACCCTCCCCCCTCTTATGTACTGTCTCTCTCATTCTCACTCTCTCAAATAAATCTTTAAAAAAAAAAAAGAAATTAATTACTAGTAATGAAATTCAGTCATCAAAAAACTCCCAACAAACAAAAGTCCAGGACCAGATGGTTTCATCAGTGAATTCTACCAAATATTTAAAGATGGGTGGGCGCCTGGCTGATTCTGTCAGTGGAGCATGCAACTCCTGAACTCTGGATCATGAGTTTGAGCCCCATGCTGGGCAAAGAGATTACTTAAAAAAATAAAAAATAAAGTAAGAATTAATACCTATTCTTCTCAAACTATTTCAAAACTAGAAGAGGAATGAAAGTTTCCAAATTCATTCTCTGAGGCAGCATTACCCTGACACCAAAACCAAATAAAGACATTACAAAAAAAAAAAAAAAAAAAAAAAAAAAAAAAAAAAAAAAACCCACTATAGGCCACTATCTCTAATGAACACAGATGTAAAAATCCTCAACAAAATATTAGCAAACCAAACCCAACAATATATTCTAAAAAAATCACCACAATCAAGTGGGATTTATTCCCAGTATGGTTCAATATTCACAAATGGATCGACATGATACAACATCACATTAACAAGTATAAAAACAACCACAGTATCTTCTCAAGAGATGCAGAAACAGCATTTGGCATAGTATAAAATCCACTCATGATAAAAACTCTCAACAAAGTAGGTTTAGAGAAAACATACCTCAACATTTAAAGGCCACAAATGACAAACCCACAAACGGCTAACATCATACTCAATGATGAAAAGCCAAAAACCTTTCCTCTAAGATCAGGAACAAGACAAGGTTGTCTGTTCTTGACATTTTTATTCAAAATAGTACTGGAAGCCCTAGCCACAGCAGTCAGACAAGAAAAAGAAATAAAAGGCATCCAAACTGGTAAGAAAAAAGTAAAATTGTCACTATTTGCAGATGACATGATACTATAAAAACTCCACCTAAAACCCTAAAAACTCTACCAAAAAACTGTTAGCACATCAAATGAACTTGGTAAAGCTGCAGGATACAAAATCAATACACAGAAATCTGCTGTTTCTATCCACTAATAACAAACACTCAGAAAGAGAAATTAAGAAAACAATCTCACTTACAATTCCATCGAAAAGAATAAAAATACCTAGCAATAAATCTTACCAAGATGAAAGACCTATATGCTGAAAACTGTAAGCCACCGATGAAAGAAACTGAAGATACAAATAAATGGAAAGATGTATCATGCTAAAGGACTGGAAAAATGAGTATCATTAAAATATCCACACTACACAAAGATCTACAGATTCAATGCAATCCTTATCAAAATACCAACAGTATTTTTCACGGAACTAAGCAAACAAAAAATCCTGAAAGTTTTATTAAACTAGAAAAAGACTGGAACAACCAAAGCAATCTTGAGAAAAAAGAAGGAAGTTGAAGGTATCACAATCCCAGATTTCAAACTATACAAAAAGCTGTAATAATCAAAATAGTATGGGACTGGCACATAAATCAATAGAACAGGACTGAGAGCCCAGAAATAAACCCATACTTTTAAGATCAATTAATACACAACAAATAAGAATATACTATGGGGAAAACACAGTCTCTTCAACAAATGGTGTGGGAAAACTAGACAGTTACATGCACAAGAATGAAACTGAACCACTTCCTTACACCATACACAAAAATAAGCTCAAAATGGATTAAAGATCTAAATGTAAATCCTGAAACCATAAAACTCCTAAAAGAAAACATAGACGGCAAACTCAAAGGCAGGAGCCTTAACAACATTTTTCTGGATATGCCTACTGAGGCAAGGGAAACAAAAGCAAAAATAAACAACTGGGACTACACCAAACTAAAAAGCTTTTGCACAGCAAAGGAAACCATCATCACAATGAAAGGCAACCTACTGAATGGAAGATATTTGGAAATCATGTCTCTGATAAGGGGTTAATATCCAAAATTTAGAAAGAACTCATACAACATCAAAATAATAACTATAATCTGATTAAAAATAGGCAAAGGGCCTGAACAGACATTTTTCAAAAGAAGACATACAGATGGCCAACAAAAGGTGTTCACCATCAGTAATCACAGGATCATGCAAATCAAAACCATGAGGAGACATTACATCACACCAGTCAGACTGGCTAGTGTCAAAAAGACAAGGTATAACAAGTGTTTGGCAAGGATGTGGAGAGAAATGAACCCTCATGCACACTCTCGAAAACAGTATGGAGGTTCCTCAAAAAACTAAAAATAGAATTACCATATAATTCAGTAATTCCATTTCTGTATATTTACCTAAAAAGAAGGAAAACACTAATTTGAAAAGATACATGCATCCCTATGTTTACTGCAGCATTATTTACAATAGCCAAGACATGGAAGCAATCTAAGCGTCCAACGACAGAGAGATAATAAAGAAGATATATGGTATACACATACAAAGAAATATTATTCAGTCATAAAAAAGAATAAAATCTTGCCCTTCACAACATGAATGGGCCTAGAAGGTATGCTAAGTGAGCATACCTAGAAGGTATGCTTAGTTTACTAAGTCAAAGACAAATACTGTATTTCATTTATGTGTGGAATCTATAAACCAACAAAACAAAACAAAACAAAAACAGAAAAAGACTCATAGGAAACAAACTGGTGGTTGTCAGAGAGACAGGTGAATAGCGATTAAGAGGTACAAACTTCTCATTATAAAATAAATAAGTCACAAGGATGAAAAGTACAGCATAGGGTATAGAGTAAATAATGCTGCAATAACCTTGTATGGTGACAGATGACAAACACACTTCTTGTGGTGAGCACTTTGTATATAATTGTTGAGTCACTATGTTATACGCCTGAAACTAGTAGTATCTGTCAACTATATTTCAATTTTTTATTTTTAAAGAAATTCTTTTTTCCCACTCAAGTGTTTTATCCTGAATTCTACCATTGACTCCAGGCTAAGAACTCCCACTCCCTAGGAACTTGGATACCAGCCTCAAACTCCCAAGAACCTCTGTTAGAACCCAATCCAAGTAATAAATTCAATCTATATCCAATTATTCCTCAATTTTGTGGGGACTCCAATCCCAAGTCTCCTTCCTTTCTTCACATCAGTTCCCTCCATTTTTACGCTCACCTCCAGCCAGCACACATTTACTGAGCACTCACATGCCAAATATTATTCTAAATACTAAACATGTAGTAACTCATTTACACCTTCATAACAACCTTCTGAGGTATTATTGTTATTCCCAATTCAAAAATAGGGAAAACAAGCCCAGAATACACCACTTCAATTACACTCTTGCTAATTTCCTAAATGCATTTTCTATTTTTCTTCCATTCCATCTGCCTAGCAAAACTCAACTCCAGGTCAATCCAACTGTCTACTTTCTCCTTTTCTGTGCTTCTGAACTACTAGTGGAGGAAAAAAAAAATCTTGCAATCTCAGTACAACTTAAACCAAGCCATTAATCATACCTGGCAAATCCTTGTGTTTCCCTCGTCAAAGCTCTTACCATTCCCTGTGGCTGCTATTTCAAAATTCCATTCTCCTCAAATCTCTGAATTTGGCTTATTTTCACCTTTATGCTTCTACTTTATGAAGCAGATGACATCGTAAGAAGTAAATGCCATCTGATAGGAATGACCTCAACTTCTAGCAATGAACCAAACCAATAAATTCAACTTTGTCCATACTCATTCTTTTGTCTGGTTACAACAGAAAAACTGCCTAAGGCTCACCCTTCTACCCATGATCTCCCACCTCAAGAAGTACCGGGGCACCTGGGTGGCTCCGTTGGTTAAGCATCCGCCTTTGGCTCAGGTCATGATCCCAGGGTCCTAGGATCGAGCCCCACATCAGGTTCCCCGCTCAGCAGGGAGTCTGCTTCTCCCTCACACTCTCCCTCTGTGCTCTCTCTCAAATAAATAAAATCTTTAAAAAAAAAAAGTACCTTTCTTCACAATTCTTGTCCTTCTAAAGTATCTTAAACCTCTTCCCTAATAGTAGTACCTTCCTATTGACATTCAAACATCCTCAGGTTTGCCCACTATGAGAAAAAGACAGGCATGGGCCAGTCCTGCCCTAAATCCTGCCCATTCATCGCAAACTCCTTCAAACTACAGTTGACCCCGAGTGCCTGGGTGGCTCAGTCAGTTAAGCGTCTGCCTTCAGCTCAGGTCATGATCACAGGGTCCTGGGATCAATCCCCTGGTGCCCTGAGTCAGGCTCTCCGCTCAGCAGGGAGCCTGTTTCTCCCTCTTCCTCTGCCCCTCCCCTCCCCATGCTCGCTCTCTTGCACCGGCTCTCACTCGCTCAAATAAAAAAAATCGAACTACAGTTGACCCTTGAACAACACAAGTTTCAACTACACAGGTCCACTTATCCGCTGATTTTTTTCAATATAGTACAGCACTGCAAAAGTATTTCCTCTTCCTTAGGATTTTAATAACATTTTTTCTCTTTTTTTTTTAAGATTTTATTTATTTGACAGGGAGTGCACAAGCAGGCGGGAGCTGGAGAGGGAGAGCAAATGAGCACAGAAGTAGGGAGAGAGTCAAAGGGAGAGGGAGAAGCAGACTTCCCTCGGGGCCCAATGCCAGGCTCAATCCCAGGACCCTGAGATCATGACCTGAGCCGAAGGCAGACACTTATCTGAAGATCCACCCAGGTGCCCCTCTTCTCTAATTTATTTTAAGAATACAGAATATAATATATAATATATACACAAAATTGTGTTAATAGACTACATTATCAGTAAGGCTTCCAGTCAACAGTAGGCTATTAGTAGTTAAGTTCTGGGGAAGTCAAAAGCTATACATGAATTTTCTAATGCATGGGGCAAGGGTTGGTGCCCCAACCTCCACACTGTTCAAGGGTCAACTGTTTAGTCAAAAAATAACTCTCCATCACTTCCCTTTCATTCCCAGACCCATGCAATCTGATACAACTCCCAACAAGCCTTCTCTTAAGTAACTGCCCCACAACCTCTGATGCTGCTGACATTCCCTCCTCTCCCTCCCCGCCCCCCAGCTTCCGTAACCCCACTCTGCTGTGTTCCTCAGCAGCTCCTGCTCAGACTCTTACAGGTTACTCTTCTCCCATTTATTCCTTAAGTGTAATGCTCAGTTGTCTCATCCTATTTATACACTTTTTTTTTTTAAGATTCTTAAGTAATGTCTACATCCAACATGGGGCTCGAATTCACAACCCCAAGATCAACAGCTGCATGCTCCACCAACTAAGCTAGCCAGGCGCCTCTTGTCTTATTTATACACTCTTCTTGAGACAGCTCACTCTCACTTGTTTACAATTGTTTTCAGGGCTCCCGGGTGGCTCAGTCAGTTAAGTGTCTACCTTCTGCTCAGGTCATGATCCCAGCATCCTGGGGTCAAGCCCCACATTGGGCTCCCTGCTCAGTGGGGAGCCTGCTTCTCCCTCTCCAGCTCCCCGCTGCTTGTGCACTCTCTGTCAAATAAATAAAATCTTTAAATAATAAAAATTTTAAAAAATAAAAATTGTTTTCAAATAGAAGTATACAAGAGAAAATTAAAGTCCCTACCTCCTCCGCCCTCCCCTTCCATCCTCACCCACTCTTTCAAGGGTAACTTCTGTTAGCATTTCAAACATACCCTGCCCAAATCCTTCCTCCTCAATGTGCACATAGTCATAGCCTGTCATACATCAAGTGCCTACTGTATGCTAAAACTGGACTAAACATTTAATGGTACACCATGATTAATCCCTAGAAGACTTATAAAGTAAGCATTATTGTTCCATTTTCACAAGATAATGAAACTGAGGCTCAAGGGAATTAAGGAACCTGCCACAGTCACTGAGTGGCAAAGCAGGAACTGAAACTGGTCTCTCTACCTCCAAAGCCCTGGCTCTATTATTCTGTCTTGCCTTCCAATCTGTTTAATGGGTAATCTAGGTGCGCTTCACTTGAGCCCCATGAAAATGAAAGAAAAGATGAGAGTAGTCCTTCCCCTCCCCTTCATCCACAGTTTCAGCTACCCATGCTCAACCACCTCCCGGAAGCAGATACTCCACCTGACTTTACTGTCAGGCCAAGAGTAGTCTGATGCTACATCTTAACGTCCCTACTCATTTACCTCACTTCATCTCATCATGTAGGCATTTTATCATCTCAAATCATCACAAGAAGAGGAGTACAGTACAATTAGACATTTTGAGAAAGAGAAAGACCACATTCACATAACTTTTATTACAGGATACTGTTATAATTGCTCTATTATTAGCTGTTAATCTCTTACTGTGCTTAATTTATAAATTAAACTTTATCATAAATATGCATTACAGGAAAAAACATAGTGTGTGTGTGTGTGTATATATATATATATATATATATATATATATATATATATATATATATAGGGTTAGGTTCTATCCAGGTTTCAGGCCTCCACTGGGGGTCTTGGAACATTACCCTGCGGATAAGGGAGGACTACTGTACTCATTTCTCTTTCCACACCTGCCACTGATCACTTCAATACCGAAACACAAAACTAAGTGTGAGGACAAATTGACTTCCTCCCATACAAATGAATTTTTTTTTAACAGATCCATGGCAAAATGTACACTCATTTGACAAGTGAAGTTTTAAAAAATGTATTTAACAACATATTAACAAAACCTAACTATAATCCCAGACTTAATTCTTCTCTAGGAAGCACTGAAGGGCTTACTTAATAAACAGAATACAAAAACGATTCAGTTTGCAAAGCTGTCTTCACATACATAAATTATCTTCTCATCTCAGAATAATCAATAATCTAGTAAAATACTATCACTTTACATTTGAAAAATCTGAAGTTTAGGGGCACCTGGCTGGGTTAGTCGGTGGAGCATGAGACCCTTGATCTTGGTGTCATAGGTTCAAGCCCCACATTGGGTGTAGAGATTACTTAAAAATAAAATTTAAAAAAAGACAGAAAAGAAAAATCTGAAGTCTAAAGAAGAAATATGCCCACGTTCACGCTGCAGAAATCGGCAGACATCTCTAACTACAGCCACAGTGCTGTGACTCTACAGTGCTTTCACCGCTACAACACACTGGCAGTTATTTTAAGTTGAGGACATTTTGAAAACTATATATAGTAATGAAAGCATGCTAAGTTTTCTACCAAGTCACCGTAACACATTTGTTTATTAGATGCTGGCGTGTGCATGATTTTCTAGTAGAAATTAAATCCCATCTGGGAGGCAGAGACACAAAGTTGCATTAAGTAAAACATAATTTTTAAATTTTTTAATATTTTATTTATTTATTTAATTGACAGAGAGAGAGAGAGGGAGACAGCAAGAGAGGGAACACAAGCAGGGGGAGTGGGAGAGGGAGAAGCAGGCTTCCCTTGGAGCAGGGAGCCCGATGCGGGGCTCCACCCCAGGACCCCAGGATCATGACTGGAGCCAAAGGCAGACGCTTAACGACTGAGCCACCCAGGCGCCCCCATAATTTTTAAATTCTTGAAATAAAATAATAATTTTAATTCAATAAACATCTATTGAGTGCCAAAACATTGCTAAGCAGAAGTGATAAAGATAACCAAAATGGTTACCTTTAAGATAAGACAGAAGGCAGAGAATGGAAATAAAATAAAATTATAATTCAAAATGAATATAATACTAATATGAATAAAATGGCAACCATTCATTCCTTCATTCCAAAAACATGCTGCTATGAACTGTATACCCCCAAAATTCATATTTTGAAGCCCTAGCCCCCATGGGATGGTATCTGGAGATGGGGCCTTTGACAGTTAATTAGGTTTAGATAAAGTCATGAGTGCGAGGCCCTCATCAGAAGAGACACCAGAGATTTTGCTGTGTCTCTCTGCCATCTGAGGACACTGAGAGAGGACTCTCACCAGAAGCCAATCATGTAGGCACCCTATCTTCAGACTTCCTGCCTCCGGAACTATGAGAAAACTTCTGTTTAAACCAATTCTCAGGGCACCTGGGTGGCTCAGTTGTTAAGTGTCTGCCTTTGGCTCAGGTCATGATCTCAGGGTCCTGGGATCGCGCCCTGCATTGGGCTCCCTGCTCAGCAGGGAGTCTGCTTCTCCCTCTCCTCCCTGCTCATGTTCTCTCTTGCTCTCTCTCTCAAATAAACAAAATCTTAAAAAAAAAGAAAAATTAAAAAATAAACCAATTCTCTTGGGTATTTTTATTCTGAGAGCCCCAGCAGACTAATACATATGCATAAACACCTAGAACACACTAGGCATTGTGGTAGGTGCTAGACACACAATAAGCAAAAGGGATGCAAAAGCAACTAACATAGCCTAGGGCATTAGAACAAGATGAAAAGAGATTCAACTATGCATCAAAAGATGAGTTAAGAATTGGCTGCCAGGTAAACAGAAGGAAGAGCCTATATAGGAGAACTTGCTAATACAAACATGAAAGCCTAAAAGTAATACTGCAATTTCCAGGTATTAGAAAAACAAATGGGGTGCCTGGGTGGCTCAGTTGTTTAAGCAACTGCCTTCGGCTCAGGTCATGATCCTGGAGTCCCAGGATAGAGTCCCGCATCGGGCTCCCTGCTCAGCAGGGAGTCTGCTTCTCCCTCTGACTCTCCCCCTCTCATGCTATCACTCTCTCCCTCAATAAATAAATAAAAATCTTTAAATAAATAAATAAATAAATGAAGGTCCACATCATACATACCTATTAATTACGGTATATCAAATAATACATTCTATAATGCAGTCACTGAAAATAATGGGACACCATATTTCTCAATGTGCCATCTGAATTTTTTTCCATGGGTACATACTAAGTAAATGTGTACTAACCTGGGAAGGTGGTCACTATATATTATTACAAGAAAAGGGGTTACGAAACAGTACTAGAATGAGATTTCATTGTTTTTAACTGAAAAATAAATATGGGCAAATTCTTTTAAAATAAGACTAGAAGAATATAATCCAAAATGTTCCCACCCAACTTCCATCACTTGCCTTTGTTCAATCCATTTTCCACCCAGAACTTTTGTTGCTGTTGTTTATGAAGACTGGGTATATCACTCCCCAAAATCCTTCAATGATTGTTTCCCAACTGCACTCAGGATAATATACAAAATCCTTAACCTGACTTGTAAAGCCCTGTGTTGTGTGTTCATCATCTGAGGCCTTTCTCCCCATCACCCCACGTCTGCCTGAACCATTTTTCAGTTCCTTAAACCAAGCCAAGCTATCTCACCTCAGGGCCTTGGAGCATACTCAATTAATCTGTCTTCACTAGCTGTGGCTCCTATTCATTGTCAGCCTAAATATCATTTCCTTAAAAGTTCTTCCCTGTATCCTCCCCCTACAGCCACTCTCTCATAGCATATTCTTAATTTTTCTTCACAATAATGATCACAATGTAATTATACATATATGCAAATTTGTGTTGATATATGTATCCATTTTCCCTAGTACAGTGCCTAGCATATAGTAGACACTCCATAAATGTTTGTCAAAGGAATAAAAGCTGAACTGTGGATTTTATTTTCTACATCTTTTTTCACAAGGAGCACAGACTTGTACAAGAAAATAATTAGGATAGTATTACTACCCTAATAGTTCTTTAAACTCAAACCAATCATCTTTCCTCTAAGCTTTAATGGTAATTAAATCCTATTAATTCTTCTATAAAAAGTATCTTTCTGATCAAACCTGTGCTCTCAGTATCCAAGACCCAGGCACCAAATTTCACAAATTCTAATAACCACAAGCCTACAACCAACATTCCTGACTCCTGCTTTTCTATCTACCAATTCTTTCTTCACTTAAAGGAACTGTCTTTCTAAAAATCCGGTTCACAGCATTATTGCTATCTTTAAAACCTCCAACTGCCTCCAATATCATCTCTAACTTATGTTTAAAGGTTGTAAGTAAGGTACTAATGACTTTTTGTTTTCCCTATTCCACACAAACTACCCCTCATAACTTAGTTCTCATTATTAGACAACAGATTTTCTTCTTCAGCTGTGTAAAATAACATCATTTTTAGAAAGCTTACTTTTCCATATAGTTATTTTGATATATACCCTGTCAATAATATATCCTGTCTAGAATGCTAGTTTCCTGTCAAGTGACATGCCACATCTCATTCAATATTCTACTCAAAAGTGTTCTCTACCATTTCCAATGTTTTTCTCTGGGCACACCCCTCAACTGCAGGTCTTTACCCCACTCCTCACAGCACTCAGCATTCCCACCCTCTCTACCAGTGATGAGAGCACTTTTCCCTTCCTCACTGAAACTGGACAACAGCCCACAGGAGGAACTCCTCCCTTTAAAGGAATTCTCTTACCAGCTACTAAGATAACACATTTTCCACTATAGGAATAGGAAAAGGCTGCTATTGTTCCACAGACCAGGCAAAAGCATCAGCCAAAATGTGATCTAAGAAATCTGGAGGTCAGAGAAGAGTCACTTCACACATCAAACAGTGAAAGAAACCACATAAAACCACAGACCCTTGGGGCGCCTGGGTGGCTCAGTTGGTTGAGGGACTGCCTTCAGCTCAGGTCATGATCCTGGAGTCCCGGGATGAGTCCCGCATCGGGCTCCCTGCTCAGCGGGGAGCCTGCTTCTCCCTCTGACCCTCCTCCCTCTCATGCTCTCTGTCTCTCATTCTCTCTCAAATAAATAAAATCTTTAAAAAGAAAAAAAAGGGCACCTGGGTGGCTCAGATGGTTAAGCATCTGCCTTCGGCTCAGGTCATGATCCCAGGGTCCTGGGATCGAGTCCCGCATCGGGCTCCCTGCTCCTTGGGAGCCTGCTTCTCCCTCTGCTTCTCTCTCTCTCTCTCTCCTTCTCTCTCCTCCTCTGTCTCTCATGAATAAATAAAAAAAAAAAATCTTTAAAAAAAACCTACAGACCCTAAACCTTCAATTCAATGCAATTCTATTGAAGGTAAGTAAAGTTTCTAATAACAAAGTTTATTATCACAACACATCTACAAAGGTATGGGGAAAATAAAGCCATGATGACAAATGGTAATGTGCATTCACTGGAAGAGATGGATGGATGGAGGAAAAGGAGACCTAAGAGCTGAGGGGGCACAATTCCCAAAGGAGAATATACTTTAAGCAGAAGCCCCTTCCCCTGTAACAAAAAAGAAGGAGTGGTAGATAAAGGTAGATGGGGGAAGACAGGTAAAGGAAGCCACTATTTATATATAGACTCAGAGGAAGGAGTAAAACAAGAAACTTTAAGGGAGTGGTGAAGATTTAAAACAGTCTCTGGGGACAATCAATCCAGGGAAGAGAGTAAGTGAGGACTGGAACTAAGGCAGTGGCCTTGAAAATGGAGAGAAAACAAATTCAGAGAATACAGACTGAGTTACCTACTGGATGTGGATAATGAAAGAGAAGACTATGGAGTCTGACCTGAGTAACTGTGTGGCTGAAGGGAAATGGACTCGGACAAGGAGGACAGGAACAATCTTAAGGGAAAGATGCAGCTCCAAATCTCCATTTCCAGTCCAAACACCTCTCCTGAACATCAAACCCAGATTTGCAACTGCCTACTGAAGCATTAAGGTATAAATACATGTTAGGTATAAATAATTGGTTACTGGATCTCTCCTTCTGAATTTTTTTCCCCCTTCTGAATTTCCTAAACACACTCCCAACCCAGGATAAAACAGGAGACAGCTTAAACAAAGACAAGTCAATAGACTTTAGGATACTGAGTCAGACTCCTGAGCTCTTTTCAAGGGCTCTAACCTTTTAGGCAGATGGATGGGTTTTTTACTATCTAATTTCATTATCAAAAACTTACAGCTTGAACAAAGTTGGAGGATTCACACTTCCTGATTCAAAACTATGGTCATATGATTTTTGACAAGTGTGCCAAGACCATTCAATGGAGAAAGGACAATCTTGTCAGTAAATGCTGCTGACAAACTGGGTATTCATATGCAAAAGAATGAAGTCAGACCCTCACTTTATACCATACACAAAAACTAACTAAAACTGATCGAAGACCTAAACATCAGAGTTAAAACTATAAAACTCATGGAAGGAAACATAGCAGAAAAACTTCACAACATTAAATTTTGAAATGACTTCTTAGATATGCCACCAAAAGCATAGGCAACAAAAGAAAAAAATAAAGTAGACTTAATAAAGTTAAAAACTTTTGTGGATCGGGGCGCCTGGGTGGCTCAGTTGGTTGAGCGACTGCTTTCGGCTTGGGTCATGATCCTGGAGTCCCAGGATTGAGTCTCGCATCGGGCTCCCTGCTCGGCAGGGGGTCTGCTTCTCCCTCTGACCCTCTTCCCTCTTGTGCTCTCTCTCATTCTCTCTCTCTCTCAAATAAATAAATGGAATCGTTAAAAAAAAAAAAAACTTTTGTGGATCAAGGACACTACCAATATAGTGAAAAGCAACCCACATAATAGGAGAAAATATCGGCAAATCATATATTTACTAAAGGATTAATATGCAGAATACATAGAGAACTTCTAAATCTCAACAACAAAACAAACTGATTTAAAAAACAGGCAAAAGAGGGTGGCTGGCTCAGTCAGTTAGGCATCTGTCTGCCTTTGGCTCAGGTCATGATCTCAGGGTCCTGGAATCGAGCCCTGAGTTGGGCTCCCTGCTCAGCAAGAAGTCTTGCTTCTCCCTCTCCCTCTGCTGCTCCCCCTGCTTGTGCTCTCTCTCGCTCTCCCTCTTACTCTGCCAAATAAATAAAATCTTTAAAACATAAAAGCAAAAACTAAAAAAATAAAAAACAGGCCAAAGACTCGAACAGGTATTTCTCCAAAGACGACATACAAATGTCCAGTAAGCACATAAAAAGATGTTCAACATCACCAATCATTAGAGAAATACAAATCAAAACCATTTAACACCTGTTACAATGGCTATCATCTGAAAGAGAGAAAGAAAGAAAATGAAAAGAAACGAAACAAACGTTGGCCAAGACATGCACAAAATGCAATCCTTGTGTGTTGCTGCTGGGAATGTAAAATGGCCCAACCACTGTGGAAAATGCTAGTTCCTCAAAAAATTAAACACAGAATTACCAGATGTTCTAGCAATCCCACTTCTAAGGTACACAACCAAAAGAATTAAAGCAGGGACTCGAACAGATAATTTGTACAACAATGTTCAAATATTATTCACAACAGCTAAAAAACAGAAACAACCAAAATGTCCATCAACAGATGAATGGATAAACAAAATGCAGTATATACATATAATGGAATATTATTCAGCCTTAGAAAGGAATGAAACTTCCGATACAGGCTATACGAAAGAACCTTGAAAATATTATGCTAAGTAAAACAGACACAAAAGGACAAACGCATAATTCCACTTGTATATGGTACCCAGAACAGTCACATTCAGATATAGGAGTAGAATGTAGATCTTCCTCAACTTACACGATAAACCCAACTGAGTTAAAAATATAATTGTAAGCTGAAAATACATTTAATACACCTAATTTACTGAACATCACAGTTTAGCCCAGCCTACTTTATACATGCTCAGAACACTTAAAATTAGCCTATAATTGGGCAAAATCATCTAACACAAAGCCCATTAAAAAAAAAGTATTCAATATCTCATGTAATTTACTGAAAACTGTACTGAAAGTGAAAAAACAGAATGGTTGTATGGGTTCAGAATAGTTCTAAATGTTATCAGTTGTTTACCCTCGTGATCACAGGGCTGATGGGCAGCCACTGCTCACCATCCCCTGCCCAGCATAAAGGGAGAGTATCACAGACCACATCACTAGCCTGGGAAAAGATCGAAATTCAAAGTACGGCTTCTACTGAATGCATATCCCTTTCACACCATCATAAAGTCAAAAAATTTTAAGTCAGACCACTGTTAAGTTGGGGATCATCTGTAATGGCTGCCAGAGGCCAGGGGAAGGGAGGAAATGAAGAGCCAGTGTTTAACGGGTATAGTTTGGAATGATGAAAAAGTTCTACAGATGGTTAGTGATGATGGCTGCAACATCACAACAATCTGAATGTCCTTAATACCTGTGAATTATACTTTAAAATGGCTGAAGTGGTGAGTTTTATGTGACATATATTTTGCCACAATAAAAAAAATTAAAAATCAAGAACCTACAGCTTTCAGGGCTCCTGGGTGGCTCAGTCATTAAGTGTCTGCCTTCAGCTTGGGTCATGATCCCAGGGTCCTGGGATCGAGCCCCACATCGGGCTCCCTGCTCAGAGGGAAGCCTGCTTCTCCCTCTCCCACTCCCCCTACTTGTGTTCCCTCTCTCGCTGTCTCTCTCTCTATGTCAAATAAATAAATAAAATCTTTAAAAAAAAACAACAAAAACCTACAGCTTTCCTTTTACTCTTTCAGGTCTATCAGTCACAATTAAGACCAAGGAGGCTGTGGAACGAAACCATTTTAATGTTTCTAGCCCAGCAGTCAGGACACTGCCCAAATCATAAAAGATCTTCAACTACTTGAGAACAAGAGATGGATGATGGATAGACAGATTACTTAAAGTTCAAACTTCTACGCAATGATTTCTAAACACATCCAATATTTTATGAAAATCACTCCAATGCACGTTAAAACAATTTTCTAATTTTTTTTTCAGTATGTGCCCTCTTTAATACCCATCACCAGGCTAACCCATCCCTGCCACCCCTCCCCGGAACCCTCAGTTTGTCCACAGTCTCTCATGGTTCATCTCCCCCTCCAATTTCCCCCCTTCAATTTTTCCCTTCCTACTATCTTTTTTTTTTTTTAACATATAATGTATTGTTTGTTTCAGGGGTACAGGTCTGTGATTCAACAGTCCTACACAATTCACGGCGCTCACCATAGCACATACCCTCCCCACTGTCCATCACCCAGCCACCCCGTCCCTCCCATCCCCCACCACTCCAGCAACCCTAAAACAATTTTCTAATTTAAAATTTCACAGATACATGGGACACTTGGCTGAGATACCTCCTTAAAAGATTTGTGACAATCAAACGAAAGGTAATCCCAAAACCAATTTCCAGTCAGCTTCCAACTACTTTGTGAACAGAATTCTGTTGCAAGCCCCAGCTCCGCCTCCTCTCCTAGGAGGGAATGCCCATCCTTCTGTGAGTAGTATAATGCCCAGCTCCTCCCCTCTGCTCCTGACACTCCTGGACAGCCTCAGCCTAATTCGCTACTTCCTCTGAAGTAAAAAAAATGCACTGTCTCCACTACCCAAGTGGCACTTTGGATAGTGCTACTTTACGCTCTTACTTTAATTCCCACATGTCTTATCTCTCAGGGACTAGACTATAAACTTGTGAAGGCTAAGACTTCTCTTGTAACTTTGTTCCTAGACTCATTAACAAAAAGTCTTGCAAAAGTACAATTTTGTAATGTAGTGCAACTTTGGAAATTGCTGTTCCCTTCTCTCCCCACTCTCAACCCCCTCGGGGAAGGGCCTTGGTAGCCAAACGACCTACAGTGAGGGAAAAATGAAAAATAAATTAAAAGACAGGAAGGAAATAGGAAAATCTTCTTCAATGAAATAAAATATAAAAGAAAGGACTGTAGAAAGGACTATGGGCTAATGCCTTCTCCAGAAAACCCAGCCCTACCAACCTAAGAGAAGATCCTGGCCTTGAAGTCAGCTAGCAGGTACCAGAACCCCTTGGAGGGGTGGGGGGACATCAAAAACAGGCGGAAGGACCATAGAAAGGGGGGAAGAAATGGTGATCACAGGGGTTAGAAGAGGAATGTTCTACTAAGCCCAGTAGATAAAGTACAAGAGGGTCAAGAAACAATAAAAATAGGAAAATATTAAATACTTATAAATACCACTATAAATTTTAAGTCACTTCTGGAGGCTAATTACCCATTTGCATTTGCTCAGTACTTCAGAGTTTTCAAAGCACTTACACATATGCCAATTCACGGGATCCCTATAATCTAGAGGTTATGGGACAGCCCACAAATGTAGGCCCATTTTTCCCAGGGGAAAACTGAGGGTCTAAGAATTCAAATCATTTATCCTAGTTTTTCTTCCTAGTCAAGGGCAAGGCAGGGAGTCAAGAACACGGCAGTCTGTGGCTGCTGATCTATCTAAGGCATCCCCACTATGTCCATACTGCACTTATCATGTCCTTCCGTTAAAGGCAGCCATCTATTTTATGGAAATCATTTGCACATATGTTTTCTACATAGACTGATTGCTCCTTGAGGTAAGAAATTTTTCTTTGAAACTCTACCACCAAGAAAAGACTGACATACAGAACGTGTTCAATAACTGGATTAAACTGAACATATGGACACTAAACCTGCTTCTATTTTATGTACTACAGATCCAAAAATTAAAGGACAAGCTCAATTCAGTGAACAAATTGGAATTTAAGTTCAATTCTTTTTTTTCTTAAAGTATAATTCTTAAATGTTATTTTGAGCTTATTTTGTTAATATAGCATAAAAATTTAACAGCTGTGTTTGGGAAACTGAAACTAGAAAATGAAATCAGAGTAAAAATAACCATTAGGAATTTATAAGCAGTCTTCTAATTTCCAGTCCCTCCTAGAGGATATGGGGGCGGGGGCAGAAGGATGACACACAAAACTTTAACTACACATTATTAACCAACAAGATTAACTGTGATCTTAAAATTTCACTCACAACCTCCTACAATTGTATGCTAAAATTGTTCCTCTACTATTGAACTAGAAGCCAAATTCTTTTACAAAAAGTCCTATCAGAATTTTCTAAACCTCAGGTAAGAGCACAAATTTAGTATTTTCAATATTGATTCATTTCAGTGTTTCTCAACTTTTCTCCATTACTGCCCCTAAAGGAGCTTTTTCAGACTTTTTTCCCTAACCACTTTCTCCCCCATGAAATTTTAGTAAGATGGATACACCATCTGTTTATATGACCTATGTATTATCCCCAGAACCAACTTTCACTCCCTTAGGGATCACAATACCCCCATCAAAAATACATGATTTACTTAATAAATACCTACTGAGTAGTAGTGTATGCCAGGAGAGATACTCACTACCAAAAAATTCTAGAACACAATTTAGTTTTGTAGTTTACTATGAGTTTTGACACACAGAACTAAAATAAAATGGGCCTGAAGACAGAGATCTTCTTTCTAGTGTTTGTACCTAGTCAAGGGTCTGGCTCAGTAATCTTTGATAAATGCATGACCATTGTTAGAATTTTAGATGTAGTAGTTACACAGCTTGTGATGCCATTCAACAAGATGACCAGGCTACAGAAATGTCAGCTTCCTACCTCAAATCCAACTCACGGCAACCCTGAAACCTGGATTCTTCTGTAGTTAAGTTTTCAGGAAGAAGAAAAAGACAGGAGCCCCAGGGTGGCTCAGTGAGTTGAGTGCCTGACTCTTAAGTTTCGGCTCAGGTGGTGATCTCAGGGTTATGAAATAGGGCCCTGCGCTGGACTCTGTGCTGGAAGTGGAGCCTACTTAGGATTCCCTCTCCCCCCCCCGTCCCCCCCCCCCCCCCCCTAGTAAAAAAAAGAAGTAAAAATTTGTTTAAATAAAAAAAAAAGACCCTTGGGGCGCCTGGTTGGCTCAGTCGTTAGGCGTCTGCATTCAGCTCAGCTCATGATCCCAGGGTCCTGGGATCGAGCCCCGCATCTGGCTCCCTGCTCGGCGGGAAGCCTGCTTCTCCCTCTCCCACTCCCCCTGCTTGTGTTCCTTCTCTCCCTGTGTCTCTCTCTGTCAAATAAATAAATAAAATCTGTAAAAAAAAAAAAAAGAGCAAAGCAGGGTACTTGGCTGGCTCAGTGGGTGGAGCGGAGCATTCAACTCTTGATCTCAGGGTTGTGAGTTCAAGGCCCACACTGTGTGTAGAAATTACTTAAAAATAAAACCTTTAAAAAAGAAAACAAAGCAAAACCAAAAAATTAAACTAAAACAAACAGTTCCTATTCAGTAATTTTCAACCTTCTGGTTCACTAAATGCTTTTGAGTATATGATGAAAGCTATGTTCTCTTCCTCCAGAAAAATACACAATTGCAGAGTGCTCAGTTTCTAAACTCCATCTGTTAACTCCAATTTAAGAACTCTTCCACTAATGTAATTTGTAAACCAAATAGCTTATTAAGTTTAAAAATAAGTTAACTTTTTCAAATTTAAGTTTTTAAGTTTAAAAATGCATCTACCAGAAGCATTCTTTCCAATAACATAACGTACTTTAATCATGATTGTATTCTTTACAAATCAGAGGCTTACCAAACAAAAAGAGAAGCAGACTACTTTCTATATATACCTACCTGTAATACCTAAATTAAAACCTCAATATTTACTAAATTACATTATAATGCTGAACATGCTACTGTAACAGGCAGCAGTCTTTCAAGATTTGATTAAAGCAACCTACGGCGCCTGAGTGGCTCAGTCGTTAAGCATGTGCCTTCAGTCCAGGTCATGGTCCCAGGGTCCTGGGATCGAGCCCCACATTGGGCTCCCTGCTCAGCAGGAAGCCTGCTTCTCCTCCTCCATTACCCCTGCTTATGTTCCCTCTCTCACTGTGTCCGTCTCTCTGTCAAGTAAATAAATAAAATCTTTAAAAAAAAGAAAAGAAAAGAAAAGAAACCTAAAGCCAGAGACATCAATTTCAAAATGAAACCAGACTCCCACCTTTGGCACTTGTCATTATACTTATTAAATGGAAGAAACACGGGACAAGCACAATCTCTTTGTGTTGCTTTAAAAGGAGATTCACATGAAAATAGAATGGCCTAAACAAAGACTATAGCAACTTTGAATGAAATCATTTACTATGATTAACAGCAGAAAAATTATGCTGACAGAAAGTAGGAAAAGTTTGCATGGATATAGAAGAGTGTTGGGCCAAAAATGTACCATGACATAACAGAAAAAGCATGATTTAGGTCTTTGACACTTACACATAAGCTGACACTGTAACAGTTTATTTCTTTAAATATCAAATATGTCAAACTTCAATCAAAATAATTCCGAAAAAAAAATAACTATCAAATACTCTGAAATATCATATATATGATATCATATATCAAATGATCTATACAGGGACCATCAGATGGTTTAAAATTAATAAATATCAAATACTTATTGATAATTAATAAGTTAATAATCAATTATTAGTAAGTTATCAAATATTAGGATGGCTTGGAAGATTAGTGAATATGTTGGCCAACTGTGAAAGAATCCCAAAGCACTAAAAATGATTTCAATAGTATAAAATCTTGTTTAAAAGGTACAAAATGGGGGGCACCTGGGTAGCTCAGTTAGTTAAGCGGCTGCCATGGGCTCAGGTCATGATCCCAGGGTCCTGGGATTGAGCCCCACAGCAGGCTCCCTGCTCAATGGGGAGTCTGCTTCTCCCTCTCCCTCTGCCTGCCACTCCCCTTGCTTGTGCGCTCTGTCAAATAAATAAATAAAAACCTAAAAAAAAAAAAAAGGTACAAATGGTTCGTTCAATGAACTCCAAAAACTAATTTTTGAGATCCTGTGTGTCTTATGCTGTGTACCTACTCTTAAATACACCTGAAAAAATGAAAATTCAATCTTTGAAAATATGAAGAGAATATTATTTGTATTAATAAAGGAATCACAAAATTCCAAAGCTCAGAAGCCTTTGTTATACTTTAAGTTACTAAAATCTTAGCACATGTTGAAATTCTGAATATCTGCAGAATGGATTTCTAGTTAAATTTAATATTCAAAGATGGTATGTATCACTGCATGCAGAGCAAGATTTTTAAATAAAATTATACATCTTGATAAGTACTGTATCTCAAAACAGTGACCTTAAGAACCTTATTCCAAAACTGGTACATCTCTGTGATCAATCTTTGAAGCCAGTTTAAAAGCCACGCAAAAAGTGAGTTCCACCATTTTAGTTACTTAATTATTTTATATTAGGGTATATTATTCAGCTGAACTACCTACTTATTCTTCAAGATACAGGATGAAATTATTACATTAAGGTTCTTGTCTACAAGCATTAGAAACATTAGTAATAGACTGTGGCTATCTTTTAAAAGGGACCTTTTTTTTTTTTTATTAATTTGACAGAGAGAGACACAGCGAGAGAGGGAACACAAGCAGGGGAAGTGGGAGAGGGAGAAGCAGGCTCCCCACTGAGCAGGGAGACCAACGCAGGGCTCAATCCCAGCACCCTGGGATCATGACCCGAGCCGAAGGCAGATGCCTAACGACTGAGCCACCCAGGTGCCCCTAAAAAGGACTTTTTAAACATTTTATTTATTTATTTTTTAACATTTTATTTTTTTAAGTAATCTCCGCACCCAATGTGGTACTTGAGCTCACAACCCCAGGATCAAGAGTCGCACACTCCACTGACTAAAAGCCAGCCAGGTGGCCTTTAAAAAAAGACTTTAGGGGGCGCCTGGGTGGCTCAGTCGTTGGGCATCTGCCTTTGGCTCAGGTCATGATCCCAGGGTCCTGGGATTGGGCCCTGCCTTGGGCTCCCTGCTCCGCGGGGAGACTGCTTCTCCCTCTCCCTCTGCCTCTCCCCCTGCTTGTGTTCCTTCTCTTGCTATCTCTCTCTGTCAAATAAATAAATAAAATCTTTAAAAAAAAAAAAAAAGACTTTAGGGAGCCTGGGTGGCTCAGTCAGTTGAGCGTCTGCCTTTACGCTCGGGTCATGATCCAGGGGTCCTGGGATCAAATCCCAAATCCAGGCTCCCTGCTCAGCGGGGAGCCTGCTTCTCCCTCTCTTGGCTCGTGCGCTCTCTCTCTCTCTCTCAAATAAATAAATAAAATCTTAAAAAAAAAAAAAAAGACTTTTAATGCAAGGATATTGCAGATTACAAAACTGAAAGGTGCCTGAAGGGGTGTCTGGCTGGCTCAATCAGTAAAGCAGGTGACTCCTGATCTTGGCATTGTGAATTTGAGCTGCGCACTGAGGGTAGAGCTTACTTAAAAACAAACAAAAAAACAAAAATTGAAAACTAGGGGAAAGGTACATGGTAAACCAGGATGGAAAACACAGCACCTATGGGCTAGGGAGAAAGAAGCTCAAGAATCATGTCAGAGAACAGTAATCTCAAGGAACCATGTCAGAAAACATTCTGATCCACCCACTGGCACCACTTGACAGGTCTCCAAAAACTCCACAGCCTGTTCCATTATCAAGATCCAAAGCCCTGGGAGAAAAAATCTGATTGGAAAAGCCTGGGTGTGACTGCACTACAAAAGGAGAGGGGTAAATGCTTCAAGAGGGCAACCTAGGGCTACACACAACAGGGGAACCCCTATAAAAGGACGTGAGGAAGGGGTAAGGAGAGGGAGGACACAACATGGTGGAGAATAAAACAATAAATGTCCACAACAGTCCAATCAGAGCCATGGGAGAGAATTATTTCTCCATTTTAAAAAACTCTGAGGCTCGGGACGCCTGGGTGGCTCAGCAGGTTAAGCGTCTGCCTTCAGCTCAGGTCATGATCCCAGGGTTCTGGGATCGAGTCCCACACTGGGCTCCTTGTTCAGCAGGGAGCCTGCTTCTCCCTCTGCCTGCCACTCCCCCTGCTTGTGCGCTCTCTTTCTCTCTGACAAATAAATAAATAAAATCTTAAAAAAAAAACAACTCTGAGGCTCAGGAGGCTTAAAGAATGTATGTAAAACAAAAGATACATCTCAGACAAGGACTATGGCACCTCTTTCCACTTCTACTATTCCCCAGGCACACTCTAACTTATACCTGGCCACTTAAATAATTAAATCCAACATTAAAGCACTAAGATCTGCCATCAATGAAAATATTTAAAAGTATCTCACACCCAAATGAACAACAAAAATAGAAACACTCATAAACACAAAGAATAAACTGGTGGTTGCCAGTGGGCAGAGGATGGGGGGGATGAGTGAAATAGGTGAAGGGGACTAAGAGTTACAAACTTCCAGTTATAAAATAAGTAAGTCAAGGGCGCCTGGGTGGCTCACTTAAGCGTCAGACTCTTGATCTCAGCTCGGGGCTTGATCCCAGGGTCATGAGTTCAAGCCCCATGTTGGGCTCTACACTGGAGTTGAATTCAACTTCCAAATTAGCAAGATTCCTAGAGCCTACTTAAATTAATTAAAATAAAATAAAATAAGTCAAGGGGATAGGAAGTACAACATAGGGATTAGTCAATAATATGGTAATAACTTTGTACATTGACAGATGGTAACTAAACTTATCAAGGTGAGCATTTTGAAATGTTTGTAATTGTCAAATCACCGTTATGTATCTAAAACTAATATGTCAAATATACTTCACTCAAAATTTAATAGGGGCGCCTGGGTGGCTCAGTTAAGAGTCTGCCTTCGGCTCAGGTCATGATCCCAGGGTCCTGGGATGGAGTCCCGCATCGGGCTCCCTGCTCAGCAGGGAGTCCACTTCTCCCTCTCCTGCTCCCCCTCCTTGTGCTCTCCCTCTCTGTCAAAGAAATGAATCTTTAAAAAAATAAAATTTTTAATAAATAATGATGTCCTGAGGAAATAAAGAAATAAATAAAATGAAAAAAAAAGTATATGACACCACTTGAGGTAACCCTCCATGAGGCATTCTGAAAACTCTATTGATTCTTGGAGGCATCTATGGAAAAATCAAACAGTCAGGGAAAAGAAAATATCTGGCTCATTGGCTGCCCTCCCCCTTCAAACAAACAGTCAGGGGAAGATTACAGGAATCTTGCTAATTTGGAAGTTGAATTCAAGTTTAAATCTAATGCCATCCTTGCTGTGGCCCCTTAAGATTTACTTCAATATCTATGTCATTGATGCTCCATCCAGACTGAGCACCAGAATCCCCAGAGGGGTCTAAGCATCTGTATTTTAACAAAAGCCACAAAGGAAAATCATTGGTAAAAAGTGTAAAATGTGTACCTAAATTCAAAAAAAGAAGAAAAATCCTCACAATGACTTTAGAGTCACTCCCAATAGGTAATCTGAGGCCAAACCACCACCTGCTTGTTGGCAAGCTGAGCCTTCTGTTCAGTAAAGAGGACAGGAGGGACACTAGATTCAGGAGGTAAATCAATGTCATTTTTTAAATACTGTAGATTATAGATGTGTTAAAAGATGGATAATTCAAAGAAAATGAACAAATGACAACCTACATAATACGGATGACTGTCACAATGCAAAAGATGCAAACGGAAGTACAAAAATGAACAAAACTATTCTATGCTGAATTCTAAAGTAAGGCTAGTGGCTACCCTTGAGGTATTAGGCAGTAACTGGAAAGGCAGCAACTGGGCCTTCTGGGAAGTGGTCATGCTCTTTTTCTTGATCTAGGTGCTGTTCAACAGCTGTGTTCAGTCTGTGAAAATTCATCACACCAAATGCACTTTCCTGTACACATTGAACAAAAACTATTTTTCAAAAGCCATAATGTCTCAGTTTTTTTCTAAAAGTCAAAGTAAGGGGCATCTGGGTGGCTCAGTGGGTTAAGCATCTGCCTTAGGCTCAGGTCATGATCCCTGGCTCCCTGCTTCTGCCCCTCCCCCTGCTTGTCCTCCTCTTGTGGGCACTACCCCACCCCCCCGCCCCCAAGTAAATAATATCTTTAAAAAAGAAAAAAAAGTCCGAGTAAAACTAATTTTCACCATTTTATAATTTCTTTACACTTTTTCTCATTTGGATTCAAATACAGTAGTTCACACACCCATATACAATGTATCATTAATGACCTGCCGAACCTTAAAATTTAGGTTTTAACATCTTAAGAGTACCCAAAGATAACAAAGATGGATGCTAAGCTAAAGCAGTGAATTTATTAAGCCATATATTGTGCCTAAAGCTTGGAACTTAATATCAAACATAAATTAAAATCTAATATTAACAAGCATAAATGCCTAGGCTCTCAAGAGTAATTCCTGACCTCCTAAAAAGAGGGATACAAGTTGAAGACATGGGGGGGGGGGAATCTCCCAAAACTTATGGAGAAGGTGACAGGTTTGGTTACTAGTTTTGTAAAGATGTGGACAGAAGTTATATAGGTTAATCCCTAAAACCTAAATCTAAAGCAATGCCAAATCCCAAGCCCACCCACTTCCACTTCAACTCCCTGCCTGCAAAAGGGGAAATAGAAAATTTCTCTATGTGACTGCTGAAATCAGCAAGAAAATAGAATTCGCTAGTGTCTGAACCTTAGCCAGGATATGGCAAAGTATAGTGGCTCCTGACATAAACACAACACATGGTTTCAATTACCTTGCCACCAGAGAAATTTAAATCGTCTACATTTTTTAAGTACCCTTAAGCTTCAGGGCACCTGGGTGGCTCAGATGACTAAATGTCTCCCTTCAGCTCAGGTCATGATCTCCAGGTCCTGGGAATCAAGCCCCGCATTGGGCTCCTGACTCAGCAAGGAATCTGCTTCTCCCTCTCCCTTTGCCTCTCCCCTCTGCTCACACTCACTATCTCTGTCTCTCTCTCAAATGAATAAATAAAATCTTAAAAAAAAAAAGTACCATTAAGCTTCTTCTTTATCTTATGAAAATCAAGCACAGAAACAGAGCAAGTCAATATGCCTTAGCTTAACCTTTTCCAGTAACATATACTTGAGGAAAAAAAGGGGCTTTTTCACCATAATTTCTCACTTGAAGTGACTCAAATCCAAAAGCTAATTTTGGTTTTAGTTGGGGGTTTTTGTTTCTTGGTTAAGTTTTAGTTTTACGCACAGGACGTATCCACACAGAAAACTATCAAAAACTATAAACCAAAACATTCATACAGGAATAAAGATGACTTGCTTTCTTCATTTTTTTCTGTATTTTCTAAAATGTTACTTTCGTTCCAAAGGAAAAAGATAAAGACTTAAAGAAAAATGTTTATTACCAAGATTCTAAATTGTGAAGCCTAAAACTTTGGCAAGTTGAATACTTCCTAAAATCACATTTCTAGGACACACGACATCAACAGACCATCCCCAACTTAACAATTTTTCAACTTTATGGCTGTACAAGAGTGATACTTCAAATTTTGATCTTTTCCTGGGCTGGTGATATGCATACAATTTGCTAGGCACAGCCACAGGACCACAAGCATAACCAATGATAGACTTAGAGCCATTCTCTTTTTCACTCTCAATACAGCATTCAAAAAATTACATGAACTATTCAACACTTCATTATAAAATAAACATTGTGATAGACGATTCTGCTCAACCGCAGGCTAACGTAAACGTTCTGAGCACGTTTAAGGTAGGCTAAGCTAAGCTATGATGTTTGGTAGGTTAGGGGTATTAAATGCATTTTCAACTCAGAATATTCAATCTATGACGGGTTTATCAGAACATAACCCTGTCATAAATTGAGGAAGATCTGGAGGTTGTTTTCCCAAAGAACAAAAAGGAATTTCACATACAGTCTGCTTCCATAACTCAGTAATTAATAAACACACTGAGCCCCTTTCACACCCAGAGGGACCTCTTTTCAAGTGATCATTATTAAAACCTGCAAATGGGAAACCTAAATATTGCAAATATTCTAGACATTTATGTCAAAGTAAATTTTAATTCACCAAATACTAGGAGGCCACAGTCCATATAAAACTCACCTATATCTAGTAAGTTTTGGTGAAATAAGACTAAACTGTATTATAAGGATTACATTTTTTGCCCACCTTTGTGAATTGGGAAAACTATTAAAAATCAAAACATAGGGGCGCCTGGGTGGCTCAGATGGTTAAGCGTCTGCCTTCGGCTCAGGTCATGATCCCAGGGTCCTGGGATCGAGTCCCACATCGGGCTCCTTGCTCAGCAGGGAGTCTGCTTCTCCCTCTCCCTCTCCCTCTGCTTGTTATCTCTCTGTCTCTCTCACAAATGAATAAATAAAATCTTTAAAAAAAAAATCAAAACATAACTTGGATATTTCTGTATTTTCTGTATCTGACTCTCAAAATGTACTGTTTGTAGATTCCATGCTGAGATAAAACAAGCTTCTAGAACTACCTCACCATATGTGATTTATAGAATATCCATTCATCTGGCTGACTGGCTGCAAATCTCTAACAACAATTTTTGTAAATAAACAGATATGTGATGAAGCAAATACAGGAAAACGTTAATGACAGAACCTAGGAGAATATACAGATGTCCACTTTAGCATTTTTCTCCAACTTTTCTGTGTGAAAATTCTCAAAAGATACCAAGGTGAAAATAATCTTTCCAAATCACAACACGAAAACAGATCTATATCAACTGTAACCTACCTATGGCTGTGAGGCCTTTCATCAAATCACAAACCCAACATTTTTAGCACCCCCCAAAAAAGTCCTTCCATAAGATGGCAAGATTTTCTGGAGACTAGTGAACTGATAAAATATAAAAGTGATACTAAAAATAATCTCTTACCCAAAGGAAGGTTACCTAGGAAGTCATTTTCCAGGAGGTGACATGAGAATTTTGTTGGACTTTTAACTTTATCAGATGTAAAACAACTTTTGCCTCCATTACCATTTCACCGAAATTTTTCAAAATTCCAAACAGTACACTTTAAGTTTTGGCTTTTTTTTTTTTTTTTTTTTTTTTAATCTCCCAAAAAGCAGATCCGTGGAGCCCTCCCAGGTCCTAAAACCTGCGAAACCCAGAGTTCGGGGCGCTGGTGGTTCCGGGTGTTTCACTCTAACGGGCAGTCTCCAGGTGGGATTGTACCCCGGGGTCTATACGGGTTAAACAGGCGGAAAAAGGAAGACAGACAGACCGCCAGGGAGTCAAAATCAAAGGAGTGACTATGTAAGGAGGAAGGGAAAATCCAAGCAATCGGTGCGGGGAGGATCTGGAAGCACCGGGCCAGCTGGGCGCTCAGCTCAGGAACTCGGAGGGCAGACGCGCAGAGCCGGAGGCCGGGCTCCCGCCCGCGCCCGGGCCCCGCGCCGGCCGCCAAACTCCGGCCGCCCCCGCCCTGCCCGCCGCGCCCGCACCTCTCGGTCCTTGAGGCCCAGCAGGAGCACCTCCTCCATCAGGGTCAGCCTTGTTTCCTTGGAGTCGCCCTTGTCGTCGTCGTCCTGCTCGTCGCGGCGGCTCTGCGCGTCGTCCTCGCTGCTGCCGCCGCCGCCGCCCGTCACCCGCTCCTTGTCCGCGGCGTTGCGGGAGGCCTCGGTGCGCCGCTGCACCAGGCCCGAGCTGCGCTGGGTCAGCGAGGTCATGGCTCCCGCCGAGACGCCGGGCCGAGAGGGACGCGGGACCTACCGGGTCTCCCTCCTCCTCCCCCCGCGGCCCCTGACCCGGGCTTCCGTGTTAAATCCCGGCTCCGGGGCGGCGTCGGTCGGCAGCTGGGCCGGGAGCAGTCATGGGGAGACGGGTCGAGGCGAAACGGGCGGGCCGGACGCCGGCGAGGCGGAAGAAGGGCTCTTTCCTCCTGCGGCCGCGAGCCCCGAGGCAGCCCGAGCTCCTAGGTAGAGAAGGAGGTGGAGGGTGGAGGTGGAGGTGGTGGTGGTGGTGGTGGTGGTGGTAGTGACGGTGGTGGTGGCGGCGGCGGCGGCGGCGGCGGCGGCTGCGCCTTCCCAATATGGCGGCGCTGACTGACGTCACCGGAGGATGTGGCACAGCCGGCTCGGGGCGGGGCGGTCCGGGAGGGCGCCGGAAGCGCCGGACCGGGACCCGGCGGCGGGGGCGAGGGCTGGGGTCCGCAGACTGTGACCCCTTCCCGGGCTCTGGGGTCTCCGCGGGCGCTCGCCCTCAACTTGGCGTCCCTTGGCCGCCGGGCCCGCGGTCCCCCTCCCGTGGCCCGTGACGTGCCCTCCGTCCGCCTCCCCCTTGGCCCCTCGAAAAAGAGGGCCTGCAGCCAGAGACTGGCAAGCCCCCCACGAATGGGGGAGCCGTGGGTTTGCGAGGGTGGACCCCGCTCAGCCTCAAGCCATGCCCTTACCACCCCCAACACCACCATCCTCGGAGCTGGCCGCGGGCGGGGGAAGGGGCGGCGGGGGGCAGGGACCCGGCTTGGAGTCCGGGGTCCCCAAGAGACACAGGAAGGACTTTGCTCGCTGCTGATGGAGCGAGGAGAGAGTTCGCTCTGTGCCCATGCGCCCTGACCCTTCAGAAGGAATAACTGCATTTAAATGGCCTGAAAGTGGACTTTTAGTGTTTACTACGTGTATTAAAGAGAGGTTAGAACAAATTGAATAGTTTTGTTTATAAAACTTAACTCGCCGGGCGCCTGGGTGGCTCAGTTGGTTAAGCGACTGCCTTCGGCTCAGGTCATGATCCTGGAGTCGCGGGATCGAGTCCCACATCGGGCTTCCTGCTGAGCAGGGAGTCTGCTTCTCCCTCTGACCCTCTTCCCTCTCGTGCTTTCTATCTCTCGTTCTCTCTCTCTCTCAAATAAATAAATAAAATCTTTAAAAAAAAAAAAACTTTCCTTGCCTCCGACTTGTAAAGTGAACCAGGCGCAGTGAATACAGTTAGTACTGTACACGTCAGTACACTTGACCTTAACGATCTTTTTATAGAGACAATAAACCCGTTGGGTTTCATGCCACGTCTTTGTACAAATTAAATCTCCCCCAATTTTATTACCAGGTGAAATCCTCTTGGCGTGCTTGACAGTTTATGCAAGTTATGATATAGCATAGATGTCAAACCTGAGGGGGAGTTTGGAGGGCCGGAAGGGTGGAGCTTATAAACAAAACATCCAGAAATGGTATCGGATGCCATGCGGTATAACTTAAAATCAACAATGACCACAGGCTGTGGCTACAGAATGATGTAGACAGGAGAAATATATTGTTGTAACAGGACTTGAGCTGTAATAAATGATAAACGCCCACAGTAAAACTATCCCATAGAACATTCTCGCTACAGAGTTCTCCCTCCCCTCTTCACAAACCCATTATCCAAAACTCCTGGCCGCACACCATCATCACCACCCCAAACCCTGGAAAGTGAAAATGCTAAATCCGAGGTGGGGAGGAGAGAGCAAGGGGAGCACAAAGTAGACCCTCCCTTTTTTTCCTATCTTTCAGGGCAAAGGTCAATTTCACCTCAACCGATTTCTCCCATTCAACATCCTGTTCAACTCTTTTTTTTTCCTTTTATTTCTCTACCAATTATTTCCCAAATAGCTTAAAATGTTTCTTTTTAAAAGAAATTTAATTATTTGTTTAGTATAGTCAAATCCATATAGTTCAAGGAATAAAAAATTAATATAGTGAAAATCTTCCTTCCAGCCCTGCCCCTGGTCACCCAGTTTTTCCCCTCTTCTCCTCACCTGGTGGTTTCAAAAATACTGCAACAAATTCTCTGATGCGCCTCTCAGAAGAGGAAGCCTTACTCCCCTCCCCTTGAGTGTGGGCCTGACTCTGACTCTCTGCAAATTAGTAGACTGTGGCGGTGAGACTCCGTGTAACTTAGACTAGATCATAAAAGTCGGAGCTTGTTCTCCCTCTCCCCACCCCTCTCCTCTGTCTCTCTCTATCTCTCAGATCATTCACTCTGAGAGAGGCCAGCTGCCATATCTTAAACACTCAAACAGTTTTATGGAGAGGTCCACTTGGGGAGGAACTGAGACCCCAGGCACAGAACAATAGGAGTGAGCCATTCTGGGAAGCAGATCTCCCAGCCCCAGTCAAGTCCTTAGTTCATACTTGATTGCAATCTCATGAAAGACTCTGAGCCAGTCCTGAACTTCTGAGCTACAAAAACTGTGAGATAATAAATATTGGTTGTCCTAAGACACTACGTTTAGTTAACATCTTATGCAGTTCTGCAGTGATAGGTATTAAAATACCTGGGTGCTTATACGAACAAATAGGTGACAACTAATAGTATTGTTATGAAAATCGGGGGTGTGAAGCTGGCTTGGTCAGTAGAGCGTGCAACTCTTGATCTGGGGGTTGTGAGATGGAGCCCCACAGTTGGGTGTAGAGATTATTAAAAATACATAAATAAACTTTAAAAAATAGTATTGTTATGAAAATCAACACAGGGAGCGGTGCCGGGGTGGCTCAGATGGTTAAGCGTCGGCTCAACCATCTTTGGCTCAGGTCATGATCCCAGGGTTCTGGGATCGAGCCCCCTTGTTGGGCTCCCTGCTCAGTGGGGAGCCTGCTTCTCCCTCTCCCTCTGCCATTCCCTCTGCTGGTGCTCTCTGGCTCCTTCTCTCTGTCAAATAAATAAATAAAATCTTTTTAAAAAAATTTTAAAAAAATCAATACAGGGAAACCTCACTAAAGTAGAGGTCAGGAGGCTAGACGGGGGAGGCTACAAAAGGGAGCCTTAACTGCACTACCTATTATTGCATTTCTCTGGTGCTCCCAAATAAACCCATTTTTGCTGGTAAAATAACTGACTTTTACTAACATTTTCTTGGATTTCCTTCCAGAGATTTTTTTTATGTATATTCAAACAAGTATGAAAACAGTTTCCTTCCTTTTTTATGCAAATAATAGCACATAATACACTTGTTTCGTATCTTGATTTTTTTCACTTAATGTTGGAAAACATTCTATATCAATACTTAACAGCTTCTTCATACTTTGTTTCGGCTGCATTGTATTCTATTGTAATATACTTTTTTCTTTAGTCAACTCCCTGTAGATGGACATTTAGGTCATTTCCAATTCCTTGCTATTACAAACAGTGCCATAATAGATATAATGAATAGCCTCATGTACTTTGTCCACAAAAATGCATGCTCATGGTCTGTCTATTCATACGCACTCTTGAGATTACTGAGACTTTACATAACTTCATTGTTTTTTCAGAGGTTTTCTAGCATTTTTTTTTCCTTGTTTATTTTCCACAAGCTAGACTTCAAAATCACCTTACTTGGAAAGAAAGAAAAAGAATGAAGGAAGGAAGGAAGAATATGGCATTTTGGGAACCAAAATATATATTCCTAATAACAGTGACTGTTTATTTATTGACTGCCGAGTATGTGGCAGGCATGTTCTCCAGTTAACCCCACCAGAATCCTGCAGAGAAGGTGCTGTTCCTGCACCACATAAACCCCTACCTCCTCGTGCAGCAAAGCCTGCCGGCACACTTATGCCCAAGCAGAGGAACCTAGAAGTACAAGGGAGTCAGCACTTAAAGCGGGTAAAGTTCCCCTTTCTCTCCTCAAATGGGTCACTGAGATCCTTTCTACAATTTCTCTGAGGTACTTAGCTGCAGCAAGTTCAACAACACGTTCCTGCTACGTCTCTGCCCTTCACTCCACCCTCCCCCTCTTCCTCGCTTCTGTTCTTGGGAGTTACACTCTCTAACAAAATAGTGGCACAAAAGCCTTTGTCTTGGGCTCTGCTTTCTCAGAATCCCAGATTACGACAACCGTTTACTTGTGAAGAAACTGCAGTTCAGAGAGATTAAGTAATCTGTCCAACATACCACATCTGGTAAATTGCAAGCCTGCATTAATGAAAAACATATTTGTATTAGAACCCCAGTCCTTACTTCAATCATTAAATATTTGTATGTATATATATTTGCTGTATGCCGAGCACTGTGCTAAACAATGAGGATGATATAAAAAACCAAAAGAGACACCACTCAGTTCTCATGAGACTGTTTAGTGGAGGGCACAGATAGTAAGGAAATCATCACACATTAATGTATAAAATGAGAACTCCTTTGAATATATTTGAATACAGAAGGAATATAGTATTATGAGACCATATATTCTCAAATATATGAGAAACTTATATTTTATCTGGGACTCAAGGAAAGCAACTCTGCAGAAGTAGTAAGCCAAAGAATGAAGAGAAATTAACTTAACCAAACCTCTCATTCCTGAGGAAAAAATTGCATGTGGAAAGGCCCTCTGGCAAGGAGAGATCATGGGATGATGGAGAATGAAATAGAAAACCATTTTGGCTAGGCTAAGGGGGAGAGTGTTGTCCAGATGAGATCGGGCGCGTTCAGGGTGGTATGGCCGTAGACGGGGAGTGTTGTCCAAAGCAAGAGTGACAGACAAGGATCAAATCATGCAGTGCCATAAGGCCATTTAAAGATTTTGATCTTTTTCCAACCAAACACAATGAGAATCCATCAAAGATGCTTTTTTTAAATGCCTCCCTTGTGGGGCGCCTGGATGGCTCAATCGGTTAAGTGACTGACTCTTGATTTCAGCTCAGGTCATGATCTCAGGGAGTCTCTCTCTCTCTCTCTCTCTCTCTCTCTCCCTCTGCCCCTCCCCACTCACTCTCTCTCCCCCAAATAAACAAATAAATAAATGCCTCCCTTGTAGGGGAAAGGATGGAATGGGTGGGTATGTAATATTACATTTATATGAAATATATATTATGTATACTTAAATATATATTAAATCTGAATATTATTCAGATTTGCATGTTGAAAAGCTCCCCCAATACACAAAAGAGATGGTCACGATTGATACAGCAGCCAGTTAGTTTTGCAGTAATCCCAACAGGACCTGATAGTAACTTACCTATGACCATAGAAGAAGAGATAGTAAGAAATGAAAGCTTCCAAGAGATGCTTAGGAAGCAAAATTAATGAACTCATTGGAAGATTGACTATGGAGTGGGTGAGCCACAAGGAAGAGAGGTTTTCAAGGATGACTCCCCATCTCTGGCTTGTGTAAGAATGCACAGGACAGCCCACTGAGATAGGGATCACTGGGCCCTGACCAGGTTTGCATTTGAGTATATTTCAGTTCAGTTTTTGAGAAGTGTATGACACTTCCAAGAAGAGATGTTGTATAGGTAGTTGGATGTACAGGTGCTTTCTGTTTTAATCTGGTAAAAGTTTCAAAACACCTAGAAAATGGAACTGTAAAAGCACAAGAAGAAAACTAGGAGTGAACTCTTTTTATAACCTTGGAGAAAAGATGCCTTTCTTAACATGATTCAAAATTTGGTAAAAAAATTGTTTTTGAAATAATTATAGATTGGGGCACCTGGGTGGCTCAGTTGGTTAAGCATCCAACTCTTGATTTTGGCTCAGGTCATGCCTGATCTCAGGGTCATGAGATCAAGTCCCTCGTCGGGCTCTTCACTGGGGTGGAGTGTGCGTGGGATTCTCTCCCCCTCTCCCTCTGCACCCACTACTCGTGCATGCTCTCTCTCTAAAAAAAAAGAAAGAAAGAAAGAAAGAAAGAAAGAAAGAAAGAAAGAAAGAAAGAAAGAAAGAAAGAAAAGAACAAACAATTATCGATTGACAAGAGGTTGTAGAATTAGTACAGAGAGGTCTTATATAGCCTTAACCTGGTATTCCCCAACGGTAACATCTTCTATTACAATAGTACAATACCAAAACCAGGAAAGGAATATTGGTATAATCCACAGACATTATTCAGACTTCACAGGTTTTATATGCACTTGTGTGTGTGTGTGTGTGTGTGTGTAGATCTATGTGATTTTACCACGTGTAGATTTGTGTAACCACCACCAATCGAGATAGAAAACTGTTCTCTCACCATGAAGACCCCGCATGTTACCCCGTTATAGTCCCACTCCTCCCCTCACTCCATCTCTAACCCCTGGCCACCACTCATCTGTTCTATCATTTCTGTCATTTGAGAATGCTGTATAAATGGAATCATACGCTCGGTAGCCTTTTGAGATTGCCCTTTGTCATTCAGCATTATTCCCTTGAGACCTATTCCATGTATCAGTTGTTTGTTCTTTTTTATTGCTGATGGTATGGATGTTCCACAGTTTGTCTACCCACTCACCCATTAAAAGACTTTGTGGTTCTTTCCAAATTGTGTCTATTACAAATAAAGCTGCTATGAACGTTTGTGTACATGTATTTGTGTGCACATGGTTTTCATCTCTCTGGGATAAATACCCAGGAGTGCAATTGGGGGCCTTATGGTGAATGTGTGTTTAGCTTTTTAAGAAACTGCCAAAATGTTTTCCGGAGTGGCTGTTCCATTTTACATTCCTACCCCAGCTTTGCTGTGAAGAACAGCAATATTATTGATATAACTAGCAAACCTTTTAGAGGCATTCAACAATATTATTTCCTTTTTAAAAATTTGGCACTACGATTGCAAAGATTTAGGGAGCATTTATCATATTCCAGAGATGGCTCTAAATGTCTTTCACATTAATTTTAGTTATTTTTTTAAAGATTAATTTATTAGACAGCGAGCGCGTGCATGTGTGCTAGTGGGAGAAAGAGCAGAGAGAGAGAATCCTCAAGAATTCTCCCTGCTAAGCGCTGAGCCCAACCAGCTGGATCTCAAGACCCATGAGATCATGACCTGAGCCGAAACCAAGAGTCCAAGGCTCCAGAGACTGAGCCACCCAAGCGCCCCTTTTGCACATTAATTTTAGACCAAACTGTGTAGGTCACAATTTTTCACTCCCCTGTAGTTACACATCCACATCCTTGCTATTGCCTTGCAGTGTGTGGAGTATACTTCATTACCCCCTTGCCATTGGGCTTGACCTAAGTCTCAGCTGTGGGGTTGGCCATGTGACTATCTTTGGTAACTAGGATGTTGGCCGGTAGGATGCAAACAGAGGCGTGAAATAGGCTTCCGCAGTTGTGCTTTTCCTTTTATGCTCCAGGCTGCTGCCATGTGAAGGGCTGCTTTCATGGCCATGAAAACACTTCCTCTGGGTAGTCCGCTAGTCCCAGAAGAATGAGAATGAAGCAGACAAAAGCGAACACACAGCTTGGAGTCCAGCCCAGCCAAGCCCAGCTGAGATGGGCAGAGCCATTCTAGCCACGCCACGATTGTTGAAATAAATGCTTCCTCTCGTTTGCCACTAAGCATATGTGCTGCCGAAGCAAGCACTGTTGTGTGCCACTCAGATGTCGTGTTATCCAGTAGCTCACTTAGTTCTCATAACATGCTGATTATGGGCTATCAGAGCCCCATTTTACAGAAAAGGAAATCGAGACACACAGAGATTAAATATCTTACTTAAAGTTCCACTGCCTGATACCAGAGTCCATGGTTTTATCAGGATCTCACAGTGACTAAATGAATTTAGGACAAAAACAAACTACACAGAGTGGTCTTTGTCATAAAAGACATAAAACTCCAATGCAAAGTTTCAAAGATTTAAAATTTTATTGTATTTTTGAATAATAAACTCACATACTTCAAAAATCAAAAAGATAAAAGGGATGTACATAGAGAAGTTGCACTTCTACCTGTGAGCCATCTGTCAGAGACCTAATTCTAACATGGCCCTTGGCGATTCTTGCCACCCTGGTATCTACACTGTTGTGAGATTCCCTCTCCTTGAGTGTGGGCAGAAGTCGTGACTTGCTTCTAACTACTAGAAAATGGCAAAAGGGGAGAGGGTGTTGCAGATGTAGTTAAGGTCCCTAATTAATTCACTTTGAGTTAATCAAAAGAGAGATAACCCTGGGTGTGCCTGGCATAATCAGGTGGTCCCTTGAAAGCAGATCCAACCCTTCCCTAATGAGAGAGACTTGAGTCAGCTGAGACATGTTTTTTTTTTTTTAATTCTCCATAGGGAGTGGCTTCCCTTCTTTTTTTATTGAAGTATAATTAAAATACAGTGCTATATTCGTTTCAGGTGTACACTATAATGATTCAACTATTCTATACATTCCTCGGTGCTCTTGATGGCTCTCAAGACACTCTCTTAGGGGCGCCTGGGTGGCTCAGTCATTAAGCGTCTGCCTTCAGCTCAGGTCATGATCCCAGGGTCCTGGGATCTAGCCCCGCATCTGGCTCCCTGCTCCGCGGGAAGCCTGCTTCTCCCTCTCCCACTAGCCCTGCTTGTGCTCCTGCTCTAGCTATCTCTCTCTCTGTCAAATAAATAAATAAAATCTTAAAAAAAAAAAAAAAGACACTCTCTTGAAGAAGAGAACAGCTATGTTGTCAAATGCCTATGGAGAAAGGTAGCTTCTAAGAGCTGATGGTCTCAGTTTAGAAACCCAGCAACTGAATTATGCCAACATAAATGAGCTTGAAAGAGGACCCAAAGTCCAGATAAGAATGTAACCCAGCTACTTTGATGACAAACTTGTGAGACCCTGAGCAGAGGATCCAATGAAGCTATGCCAAACTCCTGACCAATGGAAACTGAGATTATAAGCATGTGTTGTTTTAAGCCACTGAACTAGTGGTAATTTGTTATGCCATAGATGCAAATAGGTTGAAAATAAAAGATGGGGGCACCTGGCTGGGTCAGTCAGTGGAGCATGTGACTCTTGATCCTGAGGTCGTGAGTTCAAGCCCCACACTGACCATAGAGCTTACTTTAAAAAAAAAGATGATAAAATACATCAATCATGCAAACAGAACCATAAAAAAAGCTAGAGTGGCTATACTAATATCAGACAAAATAGACTTTAAAATTAAAAAAAATGATACTGGAAATATACCCTCAGGTTTATGGTCAACTGATTTTCAATAAGGGTGCCAAGACATCAATGGGGAAAGAATAGTCATTTCAACAAATGGTACAGGGACAACTGTGTATTCACATTAAAAAAAATAATAAAAATAAAAAATAAAGAAGGGATGCCTGGGTGGCTCAGTTGGTTGAGCACCGGACTCTTGGTTTTGGCCTGGGGCATGATCTCCAGGTCATGGGACTCAGCACGGAGTCTGCTTAAGATTCTCTCTCCCTCTGCCCCTCCCCCCACTTATATGCACGTGCTATTTCTCTCTCTCAAATAAATAAATAAAATCATTTCAAATGAAATGGAGATGAACCCTTACCTTATATCATATACAAAAATTAACTCAGAATGGATCAAAGATCTAAAGGTAAGAGCTAAAAAATATAAAACGTTTAGAAGACAACAAAGGTGGGTGTGCCTGGGTGGCTCAGTCAGTTAAGCGTCTGCCTTTGGCTCAGGTCATGATCCCGGGGTCCTGGGATCGATCTCCACAACGAGCTCCCTGCTCAGTAGGGAGCCTGCTTCTTCTTCCTCTGCCTGCCACTCCCCCTACTTGAGTGCCTGCACACGTGCGCTCTCTCTCTCTCTCTCTAGCAAATAAACGAAATTTTTTAAAAAAAGAAGAAAACAAAGGCATAAATGTTCATGATCTTAGATCAGTTTTCTTAGATATGACACCAAAAATACAAGCAATAAAAGAAAAAAAAGAGATAAATTAAACATCATTAAATGAACACCATTTAAGAAAATGTGCTTCAAAGGACACCATCAAGAAAATGAAAAGACAGGGGCACCTGGGTGGCTAAGTCGGTTGAGCATCTACCTTCACTCAGGTCGTGATCCCAGGGTACAGGCATCAAGCCCTGCATCGGGCTCCCTGCCCAGTGGGGAGTCAGTTTCTCTCTCTCCCTCCACCCCTCCCCACGTTCGTGCTCTCTCTCTCGAATAAATAAAATAAAATATTAAAAAAAAAAAGACAATTCATATAATGGGAGAAAATTTTTATAATTCATATATCTAATGAAGGACTTATATCCAGAATATATAAATAACAACTCAATAATAAAAACACAAATAACTCAATTTAAAATAGGTAAAATATATGAATAGACATTTTTCCAAAGAAGATAAAGAAATGGCTAATAAGCACATGAAAAGATGCTGCACATCATCAAGGAAAAGCAAGTGAAACCACGAGACACCCCGTCACACCCCCTAGAATGGCTGTAATAAAAAAGATATTAACAAGTGTTATTGACAATGTGGAGAAATTGGAGCCCTCATACAGTACTCCTTTACAGGGAGTGTAAAATAGCACACTATGGCAGAAAACAGTTTGGCTTTAAACAGTGTTACCACATGATCCAGCAATTCCACCATAGACTTAGATACCCAAGCTAGATAAAAATATATGTTTACACAAAAACTTACACATGAATATTCATAGCAGCCTTATTCATAGTAATGAAAAAGTAGAAACAGCTCAAATATCCAGCAACTGGTGAATGGATGAATAAAATGTCGGGTATTCATGCTATGAAATATTATTAGGTAAAAAAAAAAGGAATGAGGTACTGATAAACTAAGACCCTGAAAACATGCTAAGTAGAAGAAGCCAGTCACAAAAGACCACATTTTGCACAATTCTGTTTATAGGAAATGCTCAGAATAAGCAAATCTATAGGGAAGGTAAGTAGATTAGTGATTGCCTAGGGCTAGAGAGATTGGGGGTGGGGTGGGGAATGGGCAGCGACTGTTAATGGATCCAGAGTTTCTTTTTGGGGTGATGAGAATATTCTAAAATTGGTTGTGGTGGTGGTTGCACAACTCTGTGAATATACTAAAAAACACTGAGTTATATATCTTAAAAGGGTGACTTGTATGGTATATAAATTATATTTCAATAAACCTGTTAGTAACAAAAATTAGGGATTTTTGAATTAGGTTTGGCTAGGAACATGTCCCAAGATACTTTATTATTGAGGAAAAAAAAAAGGTTTGGATCCTTTAAAAATTTACTTTTATAACATGTACTTTTAATTTTTAGGTTAAAATGTTTTGAACAAGGTTTGCTCATAGGGAGGTGATGAAAAACAAACATACTTTCAGGATAATAAAACATAGTCATATTTTTTAAACCAATAAATTTGGACTAGGATTTAAAATTTTAAACAAATATAGAACAAAACATTTTTATTTACTTTCATTGAAGTTTATAGTAAGAAAAAACAAATACTGTAAACATGGAAGGAATACAGAGACTAGAGAAGCTATAAAAATAATTCTAGTGCTTTGCTTACATAGCAATCTGTCACAAATTCTAGAATTACATAGTTTAAGGAGCTCTCAAGATATCAAACAATTCACATTTCTGAAACTTTTCCAACAGCCTACTCATTTTTCCTAGAAATCTAGAAAGGCAAGATTTTGGGTTTTACCAAATAAAGTTTGATATCTTTCCACCATGGTCATCAGGAAATTTTCTAATCTTTTAAGTTAAATCCTTAATTATTAGTCTATATGAAGCAGGAAATGGAAAGCAGTTGGCCTGTCCTGACTTACAAGTAAGGGTCTCTAACTGTGATTGGAAGCTTTAGGCCAAAACTATCTTAGAATTTACTTCAGGTTTAGGTAAAAATCCTCTGTGCTTTTGTTGCATTTAACACCCTTCTCTTTTTCTTAGCTCAGTGCAAATTAGCTAGCTTCCTCATTGTTATATATAAAATTGCCCATTTTGGGACGCCTGGGTGGCTCAGTCAGTTAAGCGTCTGCCAGGGTCCTGGGATGGAGTCCTGCACTGGGCTCCTTGCTTGGCGCGGTGGGAAGCCTACTTCTCCCTCTGCCTGCCGCTCCCCGTGTTTGTGCTCTCTCTCTCTCTGACAAACAAATAAATAATATCTTTACAAAAAAATAAAAATAAATAAATAAAAGTTCCCCCTTCACATGTATACAAATTTTATTTGTTCCCTGCCCCACCTTCTTTAAGTAAATGATCCTCAGTTCCTAAGTCAACCATGAAAATAAATGCCCTACTGTCCAGGATTTGTTTTTTTAAGATTATTTATTTATTTGAGAGAGAGAGCACGTGCGCTTGAGCTCAAGGGGGGGACGGGGCAGAGGGAAAAGCAGACTCCCCACTGAGCAGGGAGCCCCACATGGGGCTCGATTCCAGGACCCCAGGATCATGGCCTGAGCTGAAGGCAGATGCTTAACCAACTAAGCCACTTAGGCGCCCCCCTCCTGTTGAGGATTTTAAAGAAATCTGGGTGTGATGAGAAAGAAATGACCTTAGAAAACTGTAAACTGTCTTCCTTTTAACAAACCAGAATTTTACTTCTAGGAACAAAGGTTACTTTCACATTAAAGGATTGCGTGCTGACGCTGAGTATCTGTATTAGTTTCTATGCTGTGGATTGATTATCCCATAGTTTCTGTGGGCCAGGCATCCGGCCCAGCTTAGCTGGATCCTCTGCTCTGGGACCCACAAGGAGGAAACCAAGATGCCCGCTGAGCTGCATTCTCATCTGGAGGCTCAGCTGGGAGAAAATTGGCTTCCAAGCTTGCTCAGGTTATTGGCAGAATTCATTTCCTGTGGTTGTAGAGGAACTGAAGGCTTTTGTTTGTTTGTTTCTTTTTTAAGAGTTTATTTATTTATTTGAGAGAGAGAGAGCATGCACGCATGAGTGGGAGGAGAGGTAGAGAATCTCAAGCAGGCTCCACACTGAGCCTGGAGCCCGACTCGGGGCTCAGTCCCACGACCCTGAGATCATGACCTGAGCTGAAACCAAGAGTTTGATGCTTAACTGACTGAGCCACCTAGGCACCTCAAGGGCTTCTGTTTCTTGTTGGGGCTGTTGGCTAAAGGCCACCCACCCTCAGCTCCCAGAGGCCACAGGCTGTTTCTTGCCAGTGAGCTTCTTCAACATGGCTGTTTACCTCCTCAAGCCAACAAGGAGAACCCCTAGTGTGAATCTACTAGTATGATGGAGTTTTATAGAATGAGAAAATAATCATGGGAATGACATCCCATCACCTGTGCCATCTTCTATTAGAAACAGTCATTAGTTTTAGCTGACAAGAGGACGGGATTATAAAATGCATCAATACCAGAAGGCAGGGATCACTGGGTCTGCCCACCACAGCAGTACTGAATCCTTTCTGCAGGCTATAGACAGGATGTGAATGAACAAATTAATGAACAAAACTGAAGCTATCATTCACTATTTTGTATTATCTTCTTTCTTTATTCATAACTCCTCAGAAAAACATGTGTATGAGGTTTTTTTTTAATTTTATTTATTTATTTGACAGAGAAAGACAGCAAGAGAGGGAACACAAGCAGGGGGAGCGGGAGAGGGAGAAGCAGGCTTCCCGCCGATCAGGAAGCCTGATGCGGGGCTCCATCCCAGGACCCTGGGATCATGACCTGAGCTGAAGGCAGATGCTTAACGACTGAGCCACCCAGGCGCCCAACATGTGTATGAGTTGTTTATTGCTGTGTAACAAACCGTAGCCTCAAAATAGTGGCTTAAAACAGCAACTATTTGGGGGTGCCTGCTGGCTCAGTCAGTAGAGTATGCAACTCTTGATCTCAGGATCATGACTTCAAGCCCCACGTTGGGCGTGGAGCCTACTTAAAATAAAAAAAGAACACACAGCAACTATTTGCTCATCATTCTGTGGTTCAGCAATTTGAACTGGGCTTAGTGGGGCTGTTCTACTGATCTCCCATGGGGTTACTTACATATCTGTAGTCAAACTGCAGCTTGACCTGAACTAGTTAGTTGATTTAACATGGCCCCACTCACGTATGTAAGAACTGGTGCTGGCTGTGGGCCAGTCCACATGTCTCCCACAGGCTGGCCCAGTCTTCTTTGCATGGTGTCTGAATTCTAAGAGTAAGAGAAGATGCAAATCTCAGAAGTCATATACTATTACTTCTGCCATATTTTATTGGTCAAAGTAAGGTCCCAAGCCTAGCCCAGATGCAACGGGTGGGGAAATAGACCCCAACTCTTTTCCATTCTAGAGTTATGCAAAGTTCAAACTTGAGAACTCTTTAAGATTTACCTGATAACTGTTCCAAAATATCCATCTTTGTATACGAGAGCATTTCCTAACTGGTTAAAGTTTTAATGGCATTTAACATTTATTATTGTTAAAGTATAGTTGTTAATTGATCTTTGCTTATATAAAATAAGCTATCATCTCTGGATATCTTTACATGTTAGTCTTAAATATTGCTAGGCTTATTCTTTTTTTTTAAAAGATTTTATTTATTTGACAGAGAGAGAGAACACAAGTGGTGGGGGGGGCAGAGGGAGAGGGAGAAGCAGGCTCCCTGCCGAGCAGGAAGAGCAACATGGGGCTCGATCCCCAGGACCCTGAGTTCATGACCTGAGCCAAAGGCAAACGCTTAACCGACTGAGCCATCCAGGTGCCCCTGCTAGGTTTATTCTTAGTAAGTATCAGTCTTAAATATTGCTAACTGCTTTCCTTTTCCTTTCAACTCTTTATTTTGATAAAGATTTCAAAGCACTTAGTAAATGAACCATAAAAGTACCAGAGAACACTGTGAGTGGATTCTTTTGTGGCCTTGGAGAGGAGAAGCCTTTCTTACCATCACCCAAAATCCAGAACCATGAGTGTGTGCTATGGTGAGTGCTGTGAATTGTGTAAGGCTGATGAATTACAGACCTGTACCCCTGAAACAAATAATACATTATATGTTGATAAAAATAAGTTTAAAAAAATCCAGAACCATGAAAGGAAACATTGATAAACTTGATTACATAAAAATCAAAAACTTCTGCATGGAAAAAAATACCACAAAGTCAAGACACGTGGCAAATAAGAAAAAAATGGTCACAGAACATTGACAGTTCACAGAAAAATAAATACAGGTGGCTCTTAAATATGAATAAAAAAACTTGGGTTTGTTAATAATAAAAGCAACTAGAACTATCCTGGTACTACCATTTCACCAACTGGATAGAAAGTTTGGCAACACAACATGTAGGCAAATGTATGGGGAAAATAGAAGGATTATACATTGCTGATGGGAGTGTGAAATAGGGTACAATATGCTGATATCTATCAAAATTATGAGTGTATTTACTTTCTGATCCAGTGACCTCACTTCATCTCCCAGATTTATCTGCTAATGTTTTGGAAAATTAGTCATCAACCGAACTACAGAAGATCTGATTGAGAGAGATCTGGGAAGATCAGTTTCTCAGGCTTCACATTTGCCTCACTGCTTTTGTATTCTACTTCAGATCCAGTATCAACTCTGCTCTCTCTCAAACCGAGAGTGGTTTGAGTGTGGCCAATGGATGGCCTTTATCTGCCCCAATCAAGAGATAGAGTCTATCCCCCCTTCTCTTGAACATGAATAGGCTTGAGACTCTCGACCAATAGAGTATGGTAGAATTTACCCTATGTAACTTCTGAGGGTAGGTCATTAAAATATCATGAATATCTGCTTTGTTCTCTTGGGATGACTGCTCTTGGAATCTGGCTGCCATACTGTGAGGAAACCCAAGCAGCCTGTGCTGAGACCCACCTAGAAAGGACCTGAGACCTCTGGCCCACAACCCTGGCTGAGCTCCCAGTTAAGTGAGCAGCAATATGCCAGCCATGAGAGTGAGCCATCTTGAAAGTGAATCCTTCATCATTCCAGTTGAGTTGTCCCAGCTGATGATAAGGGGAGCAGAGATGAGCCATCAATTCATGAGAAATAGATAACTGAGACACAGGTTAAGAAGAGTTTCCTTGGCTCAATCTCCTTTACAGCAGAGTCTATTCTATCTTTAGATTCAAAGGACTTCCCTCTTCTTGAGGTAAAACCACCAAGCCAGTAATCAAGAGGAATTGTTAACTGCCAATAGAACTCCGAACCTTTCATCAGCTTCCTTCATCCAAATAAGTAATTTAGTGAAAGCTGACCCTACACTCATTTTGCAGCCTGGAAACTTTAAACAGGAGGAGTTACGCCACAGTGGACACCAGAGTTAGGAGAGCCTGACTAAGAAAAATAATCAAGTCAATGGAGCAGTCAAGAAGAGAAGAAAGTAGATATGCCCTTGAGAGACAGGGAGAGAACCCTCTAATTATGAGGGTAGGACCAAAAAACAGTCAAGCCAGTTAAGTGATCTGAGCATGAATTTGAGGAACTGTCACAGAAATAATCTCTCTTGTTTTTAGCTCTTGAAGGGGGGATGAGGTCAGATGTCAAAGAGTTATGCACACAAGGGGTTCAACATACATTATGAATTAGTACTTCTTGTTTTCAGGAAAGACTGAATGCATCAAGTGAACTTTTGAAAATTACACAAGTGATGGGGTGCCTGGATGGCTCAGTTGGTGGAACGTCTGACTCTTGATTTCAGCTCAGTTCGTGACCTCAGGGTTGTGAAACTGAATCGCTTGTCATGCTCCTTGCTCAGTGGAGAGTCTGCTTGAGGATTCTCTCTCTCCTCCCTCTGCACCTCCCCCACCCTCAAATAAATTAATAAATCGCCAACAAAAAAGGAAATTACACAAGTAACATGAACACATTGTTACGATAAAAGATCAAAACAGGAATCAATTCTAGTGAGCAAAAATATAAAAGTCACCTTGCACCCTCATCCCCATTTTTACATCCCTCCTCTAAATTAGCCAGGACTGTGGTTTGGTGGCCATCCTTCTTGTCGCCATTCTATGCATTTACATGTAACACATGTACATAACATTATACAGGTTTTTAATATAAAAGGGTCATGCTGTACACATTGTTTCACAAGTTGCTTTTTCCTCTTTATAGTATGTCTTAGGAACCTCCCCATATCAGTGCATTTACCTTATCTCATGCTTCTTAATAGTTGCAGAGTATTTCACAGTATGGGCAAACAATTCACTAGATCAGTTCTGTGATGATGGATATTTAATTTATTCCTAAATGTTCACTATACCCACAGTGCAATAAACCCCCTTGTACAAACATCTGTGTGCAACTTCAGTAAGATAGAGTCCATGTCTTAAGCTCATGTCCCCATTTCCCCCTGACACAACTCACATACTCTCTGATGTCCCTTTTTTTCTGTGCCTTTCAGAACTGTTTCTTCAGTGACTTCTCCCAAGGCATTCTAGAATGACTACTCACTGAGGAAACAGAACACTCCAGTGGCAGGAAAATTAAGCTGAGGTTAATTAAGACCTAAAATTTGACATGAGTACCTAAACCATTCTCCAAAAAAGTTTCTTTCTATATTTTTTTAAGATTTTATTTATTTATTTATTTATTTATTTATTTATTTATTTGAGAGAGAGAGAGAGAGAGAGAGAGAGAGAGTGCGCGTATGACCCAGGGGGAGAGGCAGAGGGAGAGGGAGAAGCAGACTCCCAGTTGAGCAGAGAGCCCAATGCGGGGCTCGATTCCAGGACCCTGGGGTCATGACCTAAGCCGAAGGCAGACGCTTAACTGACTGACACACCCAGGCGCCCCTCCTAAAAAGTTTCTTAATAAAGAGGGCCTTGAAATATGTTTACCTTTCTTGTTACCTCTACTATTTTTAGTTTTGGGGGCAAAGTTAATACTTGATTATAAATACATGAATTTAAAATAAAAGAAAGGAAGCCTTGTAACATAAACCTAGAATGTTTCAACTAAAATTAGCCATCTTCTTGCACTGTAGATACCCACCTGAGCGTGAATGACATACATGCTTCGAAGCATCATTAAGTTCTTCATTCCGTTAGCCTCTTCTTGGGCAGATGCATTTGCCTCACGTACTAACTGTACTAACTGGTGCCTCATGACCTTAAAACCTTAATGTCTTCCCCAAACATCATTTAGCCAAGTCCACATCATAGCTAGAGTCAACCTTGTGGTCTGTGCTACCAGTTTTAGTTTTACTTATTTGTCCCAAGAAGGGTTGGGGGATGGGAAGGAAAATGAATAGGTTAGGTTTGCTTTTTACAAAGGCCAGACCAGTGGAAGGTTTCAAAGGCAAAACTAAATATAATAAATCCATACATTGTAGTATTCCCTCTACTTTGGTGTATATTTGAAAGTTCCCATAACATAAAGTTTTAAAATTATGGCAATAAATAAATAAATATAAAAAGTCCGTTTTGGATGGGCCTTACGTGGTTGAATTGTATTCCCACCTGTCCTGTTAGTAAAGCCACAGCATTTCTTACACCTGTGTCAAAGATTACATCCTGGCAGTGTGTGCAGTGGGCCCGTGAACCCATCTCCTGCTTCAGCAGTGTTTGGACAGAACAGACCCAGGGGTACCCCTTTCCTCCAGCCTCCAGCCACCCTCCAACCTCTCTTCCAGCTGCAACTTTCAGAACTATCTTCTTGGCCATCTTCTGCCTTCCGACCAGCCAACCCTGTAGGTTGAGCTTAGCTCCTTACTGCCGGTCAACCATGAGCTTCCAGATTTACAAGAATGATTCCACCTAGGTGTGGTCTGCCGTCAACCCCCCTGGTCAACATGTATCTGGGAACCTCCTACACCTACCTCTCTTTGGGCTTCCGTTTCCACCTCAAGGATGTGGCCCTGGAGGGAGCACACCTCTTCTCTCTCGGGTTGGCCGAGAAGCATGAGGGTACTGGGTATGTCCTGAAGATGCAAAACCAGTGCAGCAGCCATGTCCTCTTCCAGGACTTGCAGAAGCCATCCCAAGATGAGTGGGGTAAAACCCGGGACACCACGGAAGCCACTTCTGTTCTAGAGGAGAACCTGGGGTGGGCCCTGCATTCTGCCCGAGTAGACCTTCATTTCTATGACTCCTGGAGAACCGCTTTAGATGAGGAGGTGACAATTCTCAAGAACATGGTAACAACCTGACTCACTTCCACAGGCTGGCCGGCCCCCAAGCTGGGTGGGGAGAGTGTGTCTTGGAAAGGCTCATCCCCAAGTACAACGAGGAGCCGGCAGCTCTTGAGTGGCCCCTGTAGCAACACCCTGGTGTCAGGCTTCTGCCAGAGACTCTCCCTGCAGCCATTAGGTAGCTTTATTTATTTATTTAGTTAGTTAGGTATTTGTTGGGGAGAGAGAGAGAGAGAGAGAGAGTGAGCACAGGGGAAGGGGCAGAGGGAGAAGCAGGCTCCCTGCTCAGCCTGGGGCTCGATCCCAGGACCCTGAGATCATGATCTGAACCAAAGGCAGATGCTTAAACCACTGAGCCACCCAGGCACCCTGCCACTAGGTAGCTTTTCAACCTTCATGGAGCTTCCCCCACGCTGTGGGCCAAATGGAAGCAATAAAGCTTTCTGCAGGGTATGTGAACTAACTTGAATTTAAATAAAACTTTGAAAGAAAAAAAAAAGCTTTCTGCAGGGGAGAAAAACAAAAAACAGAAAGAAAAACAAAACAAAAAAACAAGGATCTCCTACCATTCTAAAATGCGTTTCCATCTATAACCGTAACTCCCGAGGGCTGTGACAGTCCTGTTCCTGTTACCATAGGCATTCCGGCCTTGTTCGTAGGAGAAAGTTTCCTCTTCAATGGTGGTCTGTTGGCTTGTTTATTGACAGGCAGCTTTCAAATGATCTACCTTCAAAAATATAGGTGTTTTGTTAGCTTGTTCACCATAGAAAAATAAGCCCATAGGGGTTACTGGAATACGAACTAAAATTTGCATCTTCCAACAGGAGTTTGGTTTGGAATTAAGATTGAGAAAAAAAGAGATTGATGATATTGGTGCACTCGCTGATGAGATTTAGTGGCTTAAACAAAGGAGCCCAAGTACCATCGTGGGGACTGGCCACGGTGCTTTGTGTTTCAACAGAAGGAAGGGAAATGAGACTAACAAGGTGATGTGCTATAAACAAGAAGATTACGCCATCTTCCATTTTGCTGGGTTTTTGTTGTTGTTGTTTTACGGCGAACAAATCTTATTTTTATAAGAGAGTTACGAAGCCTCTAAGATACTTCTAGGTATTATCTTCAGTGATGCTCCTTATCTTTCTTTCAGGTAATATTCAGCCCCTATAGCTACCGCAAATGCAGCAAATCGCCCACTGATTTCTTTAAATAATGCACCAACAAAGGAAATGTCTGCAAAGCCACCCGTGTACCTCCAACCCTCGCTGCGGCCTTGTGAAACCCATAGCCCTCAGGCAGCTAGCTTCTCCCGGGCAGTTTCTAATGGTGTCCCTTCTACCTTCCATTGTTTATAATCTGGAGGTTCCATTTTACTATGACCACCTTCATGTCTATGTCCATGGGCCACGTCTGACAGCAAACTGACCTCCCAGGAATCTCAATATTCAGCTCTCTAGCCTCAGCCACCATCTTCCATTTCTGAGACCCGTTACCATGGTCTACTCCCCTGCCTGTCTTCCATTAAGAATGGAGGGACATGCCCATACACTCCCAAATTAGCCCTCTTATTACTCCCCTACCCCAGATAAATAACTTCCATGTATCTCAGTTAGGTGTGTGTGTGTGTGTGTGTTTGTGTGTGTTTGGGATAAAATAATTCAAAACCAAGCCCATGACTATGATTATGTGCCTTATTATTATTAAACTTTTTTTTAAATAATTTCAAATGTAAGGAAAAATTGCGGGATGCCTGGGTGGCTCAGTCAGTTAAGTGTCTGCCTTCGCTCAGGTCATGATCTCAGGGTTCTGAGATCAAGTCCCGCATCGGGCTCCTTGCTCCCCTGCTTGTGCTCTGTCTCTCTCTCTCTCTCTCTGGTAAATAAATAAATAAAATCTTTTTTTTAAAAAGTTGCCAAAATTACAGAGAATTCCCATTGTGCCTTTATCCAGAATAATCATTTGTTTCTGATTTCATCACATTTATTTTCGTTTTCTCCCTCTGTAATTATTTATTTTCTCTGAACCATTTGAGTTTATATAGCCCATGCCTTTGTTGTACTCCTAAACTTCATTGTATAGTTCTTAAGAACAGGTATATTTTCCTACATAACTGCAACACAGTTTCAAATCAAGAAATCTAACCTGGATACATACTTTTTTCTACTCTGCAATCCATATTCCAATTTTGTCAACTATACCAATAAATTCTTTATAGCATTTTCCCCCTCTAATACCAGCTTTAACCAAAGATCACATATGCATTTAAATTGTCATGTTTTTTTAATGTTCTTTAATCTGGAAAGGTTCTTTAGTATTTGTGTCTTTCATGACATTGATGTGTTTAAATAAGCCAGTTGTTTTGTAGAATGTTCTTCAGTTGGACTTGCCTGGTGTCTCCTCTTAACTTGATTCAGGTCCTGGGTCCCCTGCCAGAAGGGCACAAAAGTGATGTTTTGTTCTTCTCTGAGTATCAGATCTGGAAGCACACCATGTCAGTCTGCACCCTGTTGGTTAATTTTTTTTATTTTTTTCCATTTTTAAATTTAAATTCAATTAATCAACATAGAATGTATTATTGGTTTCAGAGGCCTGTTGGCTAATGTTGGTCAATGGATCCAGATGTCGTCCAGTTTCTCCACTGTATAGTTACTATTTTTCCCTTGCAACTAATGAGCAATTTATAGAGACACAGTTTAGAATTGAGTAAATATCCTCTTCCTCATTAAATATTTCCCCCTAGATATAGCAATCATTGCTATTTCTTGCCCAAACCATTCTTTACTATGATGGTTGCAAAATGGTGATCTTTCAACAGTACTGCTCCCTCCACACTTATCGATCTATATTTCACTGTAAGGGAGGACCGTCCCTTGCTCAGCCCCATTTATTTGGTTATCTATCATCAGCATGAATTGATGGATTCCTATTTTATTCAATGAGTTATAATCCTTTACTGTCCTGGTTTATCTTTAGCTCAAAAATTGTCCCAGATGTAGCCACTGGGCTGTCCTTGAAACTAGTTCTATATCCTTTTAACATGTTCCCATCTCTTTTTCGTTGGTTTTTCATTGCCATACTTTCTGTTACAGCAAAATGTTCCCATGTTCCTGGCTCATCTTGTGCTTCTCAGGCATTTCTCCAAGGAGCCCTTATTCTTTTTAAAGAGGAAACTGGGGGCACCTGACTGGCTCAGTCAACACAACATGCAACTCTTGATCTCAGGTTGTGAGTTCAAGCCCCATGTTGGGCATAGAGCTTACTTGAAAAAAAAAAAGATGATATCATATTTAGAAAGATTTGGGCACTAGGTATATCTTTTGCATTTTAAACGAAAAACAACCTCCAATGACATTGCTCATGACTGAATTGTGGGTATTCTGTTAGGTTATTTGGGATTATATTTTTTATTTGTATCTGTTTTTACAAAATAATATATCTGTTGTTACAAAATAATATAGAAATACTTTTTGCTGTATTTTCCAAATATAAAAACAATATATGCTGTGGAAAATTAAAAAAATGTCTAAAAGTTAAGAACATATTTAAAAAAATCTATCAGGACACAATTAGAAATGTATTAAAGTTTTGTTTAGAGGTTAAAAAAATCACCCACCATTCTACTCCAAAGATAAATCACCATCAAGATATTAATAGTATTTATCACTAGATAACCAGATTTTATAGTATAAATATACCAAAAATGTTTCATCAGAATACAATTATTGGATAATTCCAAAGTGTGTGTGTGTGTGTGTGTGTGTGTGTGTGTGTGTATTTCTTCAGGATAAAGCCCTAGAATTAAGATTGCTGGATTAAAAATGCATGCATATTGGGGAGCCTGGGTGGCTCAGTCATTAAGCATCTGCCTTCGGCTCAGGTCATGATTCCAGGTCCTGGGATCAAGCCCAGCATCGGGCTCCCTGCTCAGTGGGAAGCCTGCTTCTCCCTCTCCCACTCCCACTGCTTTTATTCCCTCTCTCGCTGTGTCTCTCTCTGTCAAATAAATAAATAAAATCTTTTTAAAAAATGCATGCATATTTATAAGTAAAGAAAATGTACCCAACATTTTAGTCATCAGGGAAATGCAAATTAAAACCACAGTGAGAGGGCCCTCTGGGTGGAACAGTTGGTTGAGCATCCGACTCTTGGTTTTGGCTCAGGTCATGATCTCAGGGTCATGGGATCGAGCCCCACATTGGATTCCATGCTTGGCATAGAATCTGCCTAAGGATTTTCTCTCTCCCTCCCCCTGCCCCTCCTCCCCTAAAATAAATAATTCTTAAAAAAAAAAAGAGAGGGGCGCCTGGGTGGCTCAGTCGTTAAAGCGTCTACCTTTGGCTTGAGTCACGTTCCCAGGGTCCTGGGATCGAGCCCCGCATCAAGCTCCCTGCTCGGTGGAAAGCCTGCTTCTCCCTCTCCCACTCCCCCGGCTCATGTTCCTGCTCTCACTATCTCTCTCTCTGTCAAATAAATAAAATAAAATCTTAAAAAAAAAAAGAGAGACCACAGTGAGATACTTACAACTACTAAAATGCATAAAAAAATTTAAACTGACAATATCAGTTGTTGGCAAGGATATGGAGCAACTGGAACTCTATCAACTACTCATAGAAGTGTAAACTATAATAACCACTTTGGAAAACAAGCATTATCTACTACAGCTGAACAATCTTTAAGGTTATGCCTTTGGTGTGACATATAAAAAATATTCACCTACATTTTTTTCTTGCTTTTTGATGGTTTTACTTCTTACACTCAATCCTTAATCTGTATTGACTATAGGTATAAGGTAAGAATCTCCATTTTATTTAATTTTTTGCAAAAGGTTAGACTGTTGCTCCAACTGTATTTATCAAACATTTTTTTTGAGAGAGAGATCCCGAGATGGGGGAGCAGCAGAGAGATAGAGAATCTCCAGCAGACACCTCACTGAGCATGGAGCCCAGTGCAAGGCTCAATTTTACAACCCTGAGATCATGACCCGAGCTGAAATCAAGAGTCTGGTGCTTAACCAACTGAGCCACCCAGGTGCCCCTTGAACAATCATTTCTTTCTCTCTTTTTTTTTTAATATTTTATTTATTTATTTGAGAGAGAGAGAGATAGCGAGAGAGAGCACGAGGGGGAGGGAGAACCAGGCTTCCCACTGAGCAGGGAGCCTGATGTGGAGCTTGATCCCGGGGCCCTGCGATCATGACCTGAGCCCAAAGCAGATGCTTGACTGAGCCACTCAGGCACCCATTGAGCAATCATTTCTAACTGAAAATCAGTTTACTGATTGAAAATAAAGTCATAATATTTTAAATTCTTATATCTACTTGAATCTGTTCTTAAACTTTTAAAATTTATTTTTAGAGAGGGAGAGAGGGGAGGGGCAGAGGGAGAGGGAGAATCTTAAGCAGGCTCCACCCAACGGGGAGCCCAACATGGGGCTCAATCTCCCAACCCTGAGATCATGACCTAACCTGGCTATAGGTGGGATTAGGAAATCTGGCAAAAAGTAAGCTGTTCCTTGTGTCTGAGGTCATGGTGATCCTTAATTCCATTCCTGTTTAAACACTTGGATTCCCCGTCATAGCATCTATTGCCACCTATAGCTAGAATGAAGTGTTGTCTTAGATCTTGTTGTACATTTAAGAATAAACTTTTGTAGGGGCGCTGGGTGGCTCAGTCAGTTGAACATCTGACTCTTGGTTTCAGTTCAAGTCATGATCTCAGGGCCATGAGATTGAGCCCTGCACTCTGCGGGGAGTTTGCTCGAGATTCTCTCTCTCCCTTTCTCCCTCTGCCCCTCCCCCAATGCTCACTTGCTCTCTCTTTCCCTCTCTAAAATAAATCTTTTTTTTTTAAAAAAGAATAAACTTTTGTAAAAAAATAAATCAATCATAAAAAAAGAGGTTAGGGAGGGTGTGTGTGCCTGTGTGTGTGCCTTTATGATGGTATAGGAATAAAGAGCATTGCACAGGGAGAAAAACATATCCATTAACTGTTTGAAATACTAGCCATGATATTTTCTCTTGTTTGAATCAGACAAAGCATGGCTTATGTCCTGTGTAAACTGTTGGGTCCTAGTCTGCCAGACTTTGGAGGGGGAGCACTTGCTACACTAATTTTTTTTTTTAAAGATTTTATTTATTTATTTGAGAGACAGAGAATGAGAGAGATAGAGAGCACGAGAGGGAAGAGGGTCAGAGGGAGAAGCAGACTCCCTGCTGAGCAGGGAGCCCGATGTGGGACTCGATCCGGGGACTCCAGGATCATGACCTGAGCCGAAGGCAGTCGCTTTAACCAACTGAGCCACCCAGGCGCCCTGCTACACTAATTTTAACATCATGGTGCAGTGTTTCTGGGGCATGTACTGCAAACTGGTTCACTCAACACACTTTCTGACCTCCTCCTAACATGCAAATGCTTATACATCACTAACTATAAGCTACACACTATTTTAATTGCTTTATATTTATTAACTTGTACCATCCTCATAAAATCCCTATGAAGTAGATATCACACTCATTTCCTTAAAGAAGAGCCCGGGGACGCCTGGGTGGAGCAGTGGGTTGAGCATCCAACTCTTGGTTTAGGCTCAGGTCATGATCTCATGGGTCCTGGGATGGAGCCCTGCATCAGCTCTGTGCTCCATGGGGAGACTGCTTGAAGATTCTCTCCCTCTGCCCCTCCCCACCCTACTCACTCTCCCTTGCTCACACTCTGTCTAAAATAAATAAATAAATCTTTAAAAATATAGAGCCCTGTTTTCAAAAGTATCATGCAAAAATAAAAATATATGACATTTTTTATTAAGAAATCCTTGGTGATCTGCTAATAGGACTAAGGCTAAATTCCTATCACCAGTTTTACAGTAACAGCTCTATTAAAAAGATGCATCAGCTCTTGCAAGATCTTTCCCCTTTAAATTTCTCTTTCAGCTTGTGCATCTAAAATGTCTCCAGCTCACCAGTGAGTAGCCTTCATTTCATGAAATGTCTGATGGGGGCGCCTGGGTGGCTCAGTTGGTTAAGCGACTGCCTTCGGCTCAGGTCACGATCCTGGAGTCCCAGGATCGAGTCCCGCATCGGGCTCCCTGCTCAGTGGGGAGTCTGCTTCTCCCTTTGACCTTCTTCCCTCTCATGCTCTCTCTCTACCATTCTCTCTCTCTCTCAATAAATAAAAATCTTTAAAAAAAAAAATGAAATGTCTGATGAGTTCTCAACACGAGGTAGCTTCCCACTGAGTATATCAGTCAACTATTGCTCTGCAACAAACTACCCCCAAATTTAGTAGCTTAGAACAGAAAACAATTGTTCTCATCTCACAGTTCCTGTGGGCCTGGAATCTGGGCATGGCTTCACTGGGGTCTCTGGCTCAGGGTCTCTTGCAAGACTGCAATCAGGGTTTCTGGTGAGACTGTAGTCAATCAATGTTCAACTGGGGGCAGATCTGTTTCCAGACTCACTCATGGTTATTGGCTGACCTTAGGTCTTTATGGCTGTTGGCCAGAGACATCCATTTCTTGCCGTGTGGACCTCTCCATTAGACAGCTCACAAAATGGCACCTTGCTTCCCTCAAACAAAGGGCTGCAAACATGAGAGAGAGAGAGAAGAGAGATGAAAGTCAAGTCTTTTGTAACCTAGCCACTTTTGCCATACCCTATTTGTTAGAAGTCCCTAGGTCCAGCTCATACTCAAGGAGAGAAGATTAATAAAGACATGACTGCTGGGAGCCATTTTAGCAGTTGCCTGTCACTCTGGGCCAGTTTATTCTTCCTACCCATTACTGTTCTTACCATCCTGCCCTTATAAGATGGATTAGGCCATGTGATATGACCAATCAGTCAACCCGGACCGGAGTGTTCATACTCTAAGCATGCCCTGCTTTCTTCCACTAATACAATGGTGTGCTTTAAAAAAAAGATGAATACTAATGCAGGTGGGCTCGGGGAAGCCTTTTTTCAGCAATCTTACTGTTTGGATGTGTTCTGGTATTGAGACTCCCAGATCAACAATCTGTAACATTGAGAGGCCTAAAGCTCCCCTCCCTCAGAATGTGCCTACCACCTTGGCAGTGTGTCCTTGAAAGCTCTTTGTCCTACCCATGCTCCACGGGATGTCAGGGAGTTAGATTAATTATGCAGGAAAAGACTCAAGGTTTCCCAGTCCGTGTTAGGGGCGAGGACATGCAGCTGAATAGAGGAACATTACCACAGGACTGTCAGGCTTGCTGTCCTTCCCAGACTTCGTTCTGAACAGTCTCAGGGCACAAGCTCAGCTGTGGGGAGGGCTTATGGAGGATGGCTGATCTGGGCAGAGAAGAAGAAACGCACTGGACCAGAAAGGTGCTGAAGGCGGCATTCTGCTAACCCCCTGAGGGAGCTTATCAAGTCCTGTCACCACTCCGGCCTTGAGTTCATCCTCTCTAAAATGACAGGATCAAAGCAGATAATCTCTACTTTTTATGGGTTAATGACTCATAGAAAGAATTTGTGAGGTAGCTAGTAAAGAATGAGGTTAGCTCTTTGACAGAGAAAGGGCTAAGTCAGTGCTGATTTACTAAGAAGTTACAGAAAACTGTGAGACTTTAAAATAACATAATTTTGCTGATCTTAACAAAATTTCATGCTGTTGTGAAGACTATTGTTTTGTAAATACAGAGCTCCTTTCCTTCTGGAAACAACCACTTATTATCATTCTTTTCAATATTTCCCACCACACACACACACACACACACACACACACACACCATCCACATAATTACCACAGAAGCCACCATGTTTGTGAATCATGATTCTTTCTGTCTGCAGGTGACTAGGCCAGGGTGGTGTGCCTATCTAAGTGGGGACAATCTCAGTCCCAACCTGGAGATTTAGATCTGGAAACAGGTGATGTCCAGTCTGTCTCAGGACTAGCAGGGTGCCTGGGTGGCTCAGATGGTTAAGCATCTGCTGTCAGCTCAGGTCATGATCCCAGGGTCCTGGGATCGAGCCACACATCTGGCTTCCAGCTCAGCAGGGAGTCTGCTTCTCCCTCTGCCTCTGCATCTCTCCCCTGCTCATGCTCTCTGTCTCTCTCTTTCTCAAGTGAATAAATAAAATCTTAAAAAAAAAAAAATTCAGGACTAGGGTGCCTGGGTGGCTCAGTCGCTAAGCATCTGCCTCCGGCTCAGGTCATGATCTCAGGGTCCTGGGATCGAGCCCCACATCGGGCTCCCTGCTCCGCGGGGAGCCTGCTTCTCCCTCTCCCACTCCCCCTGCTTGTGTTCCCTCTCCTGCTGTGTCTCTCTCTGTCAAATAAATAAAATCTTAAAAAAGAAGAAGAAGAAGAATAATTTCAGGACTAGGGGGTGCCTGTGTGGCTCACTCAGTCAAGCTTCCAACTCTTGGTTTTGGCTCAGGTCATGATCTCAGGGTAGTGGGATCAAGCCCTGTGTAGGGCTCCACACCAAGCAAGGAGTCTGCTTAAGACTCTCCCTCTCCCCCCTTTCCCCCGCTCTCTCTCTCAAATAAATCTTTTTTAAAAATGCATTTTAGGACTATAGGGGGGTGCCTAGCTGGCTCATCCAGTACAGCATGTGACTCTTGATCTTGGTCATGAGTTTGAGCCCCATGTTGGGTATAGAGATCACATAAATAAAAACTTAAAAAAATACTCAAATATTTATATGTAACATCTAATAAATAGATATTTCAAATTCCTCTCTGGATACTTACTGCAAGAGAAAAGACACATCAATATAATCCTAGAAGGGCTTCAGAATAGATAAAAGATTTATAATAAAACTGTTATTAAGTTAATATAAAAGTTGCAGTAAAGTATCCAGGTGAAAGTTTAGGCCTGATTAAATTGCTCACCATGAGATTGTTACCTACTAGGGTCCTTTGGCTCTCTAAGTGATAGAAATTTACTGAAAGCCAAACTGGAAGTTTCAGGCTGGTTTTTT